>NW_011897138.1:0-440 GCF_000151845.1 Pteropus vampyrus | reverse complement strand
GTTGTGATTTAAACTCTAGGAAGATTCTCTGGCCACTGTGTGGAGGATGAATGACAATGAATGGAGCTGGAAGTGTATTTGAGAAACTGTTGCAGGTGAGAGATGAAGTGGCTAGAACCAGGGTTTTAGCAGTAAGAATGGTAGGAAGCAATCAAAATGGCAATATATTTTGAAAATTGAGCTAATAGGACCAATTGATGGATTTGTTTTGTAGTTTCCCTATTGCTATGCTATTGACTGGGGTGGGGAGAACTGAGGGGAGCATGTTGGGGAGGATCATGGAACTACTCTGTTTGGGCCACATGATATTTGAGATACCTTTAAAATATCTGTATCATTCAGAGTTTAACCAGAGAAGCAGAACCGCTAGAATATAATATATATGTATATCTATATTCAAAGTGGGTATCCTGCAGAAGTTGGAGTCCTTTGTCCAGGAG
>NW_011897137.1:2001-3126 GCF_000151845.1 Pteropus vampyrus | reverse complement strand
GACTGAGGATCAGTGATGCAGTGAACTTGGGACGATGCGCCTGGTCAACCACCCTCTCGGCTCATTCCAGCGCACCGAGAGCAGCCAGAGGAGCTGAGTTGCCCATTAACTCTGCTTTTTACTAGAAAGTTTCTGTCCGCTGTGAAACAGAATCACCTGTGCGAACTGTTTCTGACCATTACGCTGCCTACATCGTTTCTTTATTTACCCCAGCTGATTCTGTCTTGGGGTAGAGATCCCATTTAATAAGGCATGCTAAGCAAAGCCTTTCTAGCAAAGTCAAAAGTGTAAAAATGATGTTACACATCGAGCCCCACTGCAAGTTGGATTAGGAATTAAAGCTTCGTTTCTCATAGACAACTGCTCCGTAGATCGAGATGAACACACTAAGCGTAAACACACTAATCACATGACTTGATTTCACTCAGTGGGCTCATGTGTCTCCGGTTTTTTTGATCGGAGTTTGGTCTTATGATATATAAAAGGTGGTGTTTCTGCTTTGCTTGCACTCCATATTTATTTACTTGCTTTCCAAGGTTATATCCGATAGGAAAGTGACCTTCTCGAGTCTAGAGATGAAACACAGATATGCCAGACACTAGAGCTTTGCAGGAACAGTCAGAAAAGCTGATTTCATCAGAAAGAGCCAAGCATGGCACCCTTGCCCATAGGCTGGCCTATCCTTGACGATGGTGCTGCTTTCCTGGGACTGACCTTCATCATCGTCAGAATGGTCAGTAAAATCTTGGACTCAGCAGCCGGTTGAGATGGAAAGGCATCCAGGAAGCTGCTCAGGCGGCCCTGGGTCTGCCTCCAGCTCTGGAAAGGACGTCGTCTACCTTTCCACTTCCTAGGGGATGGCACTGGACAATGCCATTGGGTGGTGCAGTGTTGACTTAATGGTGTAATGAATGTCCCTTCGCCAGGCTTGTCCTCTCTGGACCTTCCCAAGTCGCTGCGAAGAGAAGGTGGGGGGATTCGGGAATCGAGGGGTTGCCTGGCCGTCTGCACCCTGAACTTCCTGTTCCCGTCCACAGAGCATCCGCTCACCAGGACAAAGGTGAACTCAGGTGCCCTTTTAGTTTCAAAGAGCTTAAAAATCCCGCAGTATAATCAAAAGGCCCA
>NW_011897137.1:0-944 GCF_000151845.1 Pteropus vampyrus | reverse complement strand
AGTCCAGTCTATTGGTATATGGCATCTTTTTGTAGGAGAATTATGAGCAATGTTAAGGCTATCATACTATTAAATTATTATTAAGAGAATTCCAAAATATTCATGCATCAATTCAAATTACTTGAAGGGAAAGGAAAAAACATTTAAATATCCCTTCTTGGTTATTATTATTTTGTTGACCAAAAACAAAACAAAAAAGGAGTAAAAGTCTAAGCAATGGATTATCATTTTTTTTCATGAAAAGGAAAGCAAGACTCAGAAATGAAAATTCCCAGCGAGAGGAAAAAGATTTAGTTTGCTAAAAACTCCTAATATAAAGCGTTTACTGTACACTTAAAAAAATAAGAGATATAAGAATAGGTGAGCATCGCTAGTATTCATAATGTAGTTCTACATAAATTAAACTTCTGTGAAAAGTAATATTTCTACTTATAATGAATGATAAATATAAAAGAAAAGATGAGAGTTTAAAAATTCTAAGCTAATCACAGATACCCGATGTTGTTTAAGGCTCAGCGTATGACTATCAATATGACACCAAATGGAAACACTGCACAGCGTTTGGATGCATAATCCCTCTGTTATGTAAAACGCCATCATCTCTTTCATAAAGTTAAAGACGAATTTGGGCCGTTTGAATTCACAGGGTCATCAGTTTTGGGAAAAAGTTAACAGTCATGGCAATTAATGAATTATGACATTTGTTTTTATTCCATTTTTGGTATATTACCTCATGAGTCTCTCTAGTCTCAGCTCCAGCTGTGCCTCGGCCAAGCCAGCGTTCTTGCTGACGAGAGCTCACGCTGACCTTTGCACCTGTCTGCATCCGTTATCCACCCAAGAGCACAGAGACATCGCTCTGGCTTGTGACACCCTGACTAACTCTGTGTCTGGCTCAGACTAGGCCTAGAACATATTTGGTAAACAAGTGAGGCTTCTTATCC
>NW_011897136.1:0-1710 GCF_000151845.1 Pteropus vampyrus | reverse complement strand
GTTCTCCCCCAGAAGGTTAATCGTCATCCCCATCTCCTTGCACGGCCGGGCGGGAGAGAGACCTCACGCCTGCCCGCTGACCCGCCGACAACACCCCCCTTCACCCCGGAGCGCAGAGCGCACCCCAAAGTGCCTGGTTCCCTCGCCCGCCGGGAGAGCCCAGAGTGAGGAAGGACCAGGAGGCGCGGGCGGATGTGAGGGCGGCGGTCAGTAGCCTGGCCGGGTTCCCGCACCAGCCGCCACCCCGCGCCGTCTGTGCAGGCTCCGGCTGGCGACCGCGTCTTTTAGGTCCGCGCTCCGGGAAGGCCGCGGCCGGCTGGCGACCGGAGCCCAGGGCGCACCGCGGGACTCCGGCTCCCGGCGGGGCCTGAGCCTCAAGATGCTGGGGCTTTATGAGGTTCAGTAACTGGCGAGGCCTCCATTAACACCTCCCCGGATTATTGAGAGGCTGGAAGGGCGGGACGGAGCGCGTCTCGGGGCACCCGCCGGGGGTGGGGTACCCTCTGCCCTCCCCCTTCTTCCCCCCTCCCGAGCTGGAAGCATAAACAGAAAATAAAAGGCGGGGGGAGGGAGCTGCGGGTCAGAGGTGAGGGATTCGGGTGAGAGAGAAGGAGGGAGCGGGGAGAGAGGGAGAGAGGAGGAGGGAAGGAGGAGAGAGCGAGAGAGAGAGAGAGAGAGAGCGAGCGAGAGAGAAGGTTCCCATCTAACGGTTTATTTTGGGGGATTAACAGGACCCTCGGCGAGACCTGGGGACCGGCCATCAGCTCCGGCCGCCGCCTCGCCGAGGACCGGGGTCTTGAGGGAACCTGGACCTCAAGGTGAGCCCCGGATGGGCGCCGCCTGGCCGCACAGTCGCTGCGCTGGGCGCGCGCGGACGGCTGGGCGCCCCGGGAGCGTCTCGGGCCCCCACCCGAGGGCGCGCCGCCCGGCTGCACCCGAGGTCGCGGGGATTTGGCGGGGGACAGTGGTTGGGCGCCCCTCGGGTGGGAGAAGGCGCAAGGGGCCCCCGGCACCGCGCCCGCTGACGCCCCGCTCTTCTCCGCAGGGCGGCCACCATCACGCGTGACCGGCCCCCTCGGCTCCGAGAATATGCTGAACGGCACCCCGCTGGAGGCAGGTAGGTCACACGCCAGGGCCTCCTCTTCCTCTGCGCCCTTTTCTCCGGGCCGGCGGGCATGTCGCGTGTGTGCACACGCGTGTGCGCGCCGTCACTGGGTGGAAGGGAGAGGGGCGTGTGTTTGTCTTAGAAATTACCGCGCGCCGCGTCGGCTCTAAGACACTCGATCTCGGTCTGCGTCCCCGGACCGGGCTCCCGAAGCCCCTGTGACCCGCCTTCGGCCTTTCTCTTGACTTTTCGCGGGATGAGGGTGGGGGGCGGAGGTCACAGTGCCCCCTGAGCCGCGAGTTGTCGCGGGCGCGGAGGGGTGCGCTCGCACCCGCGGCGTTGCTGCCTGCGTCTCCACCTGGGAAGGGGTGGGGACAGGGAAGAGCGTTTGTCGCCGAGGCAGGGCTTCGCTGCCAAGCGGCTTCACCCACATTGCTTTTGTTCACTCCAAGCCCCGCGCAGCCATTTCTGCGGACGCGGTGCGGGGCAAGTCTCCTTATTCCTGGGGCAGATTTCAGAAGCGCGCTGGCCTGGACTTGGTGGCCGCCCCCTTGGAGAAGAACCTGGGCCTTGGAGGTCAGGGGTGTGAAAGGCGCGGGCGGCCG
>NW_011897135.1:1382-3100 GCF_000151845.1 Pteropus vampyrus | reverse complement strand
AAGCAATCAAAGGAGCTGAATGCCAAAAAGTAGCAAGCCCCCAAGAAGACACAAGCCATATAAAATACTTCTTCCTGATGAAGCACAGATGGGAGAGGCAGCTCCACAAAAATGGGTAGGAAGAGTACAGCTAATATTTTGACAAATTCTTGCTGCAAAATGAGGATGAATATAACAGTTTAGAGGAAGCTAACAGATTAGAGGTCAGTCAACTTTTTCTTAAAGGCCCACGTAGTAAATGTTTTGTTTTGTTTTTAAGGGGTGTTATTTTTGGTGTCAGGAGTGGGATGTGGACCTACGCTTCTACAGAAGAAGTAAATATTTTAGGGTTTGCAAGTCGTGTGGTCTGTGCTGCAAGTATTCAGCTCTGCTATTATGCAAAAGTAGCCACAGATGATGCCCAAGCAAATGAGTGTGGTTGCGTTCCCATAAATTTGATTTACAAAACCAAGTGCCAACCCCTGATCAAGCACCTCCCACTGTCTTAGATGCAACCTAATCAGGCATAATCCTGTTTTCTTTGGCTGCCTGAGATGAGTGAGCACCGGCAGCTGAGTATATCTGGCCAGAGCAATTTGCAAATGAATCAGAGAAACTGAGTCACTTCCCCACTCCTTTAGAAGCAAATTTTACCTTCTCCTTCACACTTACATAGTTTGTACGCTAAGTGCTGTCTCAGCCCTTTCCGGCTGCTATAACAAAATACCCAGGCTGGGCGGTTTATCAGTGGACATTCGTTTCTCACAGTTCTGGAGGCTGGGGGGCCCGAGATCACACAGTGCTAGCAGATATGGTTCCTGGTGAGACATCTCTGCTTGGCTTACAGATGCCACCTTCTCGCTCACACAGTGGAACCACACGGAGCTGGAGGAGACGTAACGGAGCTGTCTCTCCTTTGTAGGCCCACGACCCAGCCCCGTGGTGGCCAGGGGGTCGCGGGGGGAGGGGGGATGGGGGGAACTGGGGCCCCTCGATGAGCGGGGCCAGCGACTGGGAATGACTTCTGTCAGAGAAGGAACTCATATGGAACCTGGCGTTTTGGTCCGTCTGCCACCATACGTCCCAAGACAATCTCCAAAGAACACTAGGTACTATTTCGAGGTTCGTCCTGAATTCCTCTCTCCGACAGTGCTGACTCCCTAGAATATCCTGCTTAACAAAGCCCCAGATTCACCAAGTTGACAGAGAGCGAACTTCCACAAAGTAACCCTTTCCTGCAGAGCAAAGTATTTTCCGACAGCTGGCCGGGCACTTTGGACTGAATTTTGGGGAGGATTCTCGTACCAGGTGAAAGGGCTGTGAGTGGCGCTATTAGACTTTAAATTCTCGAGGACTCAGGCTGTGAAGAGCTGGCATCTGGGAAAGAGAACAGAGCACCCGTGAGGACGAGTGGGATCCGGTGGCCGCGAGGCTCGGGCGCCCCGGGGACGTGCAGGCTTCCCGTGGAGGTGTCAGGCCTCCTGACACTTCCCGTGGAGGTGTCAGGCCTCCGTGGTTGGCAGGGCGGGGGGCGTGTCGAGCGGGGGCGGGGAGGCGGGAGGGTCTGCTGCCGTCTGTGCTCAGCGAGGTCTGGGGTGAGGGGCGCAGCCCGGGCATTTTCTCCAGCTCCTCCCCGAGGGGCTGGCCCCGACCCCTTCTCCTCCCAAACAGCCCCCGCTCAACAGGAATGTCCCAGCACGTGCCGATCGGCTCAGTTCACTTACCAAGTCACCCCCAGG
>NW_011897135.1:0-402 GCF_000151845.1 Pteropus vampyrus | reverse complement strand
TATTAGACTTTAAATTCTCGAGGACTCAGGCTGTGAAGAGCTGGCATCTGGGAAAGAGAACAGAGCACCCGTGAGGACGAGTGGGACCCGGTGGCCGCGAGGCTCGGGCGCCCCGGGGACGTGCAGGCTTCCCGTGAAGGTGTCAGGCCTCCGTGGAAGAGGCGCAGCTGCGGTTGGCAGGGCGGGGAGGGGGGCGCGTGTTGAGCCGGGGCAGGGAGGCGGGAGGGTCTGCTGCCGTCTGTGCTCAGCGAGGTCTGGGGCGAGGGGCGCAGCCCGGGCATTTTCTCCAGCTCTTCCCCGAGGGGCTGCCCCGACCCCTTCTCCTCCCAAACAGCCCCCGCTCAACAGGAATGTCCCAGCACGTGCCGATCGGCTCAGTTCACTTACCAAGTCACCCCCAGG
>NW_011897134.1:4775-5342 GCF_000151845.1 Pteropus vampyrus | reverse complement strand
CCTCAAGCCACTCGTGGCTGCAAACACCCCACCCCACCCCCTCCGCGCGCTCCGGCACAGGGCCTGGCGGCCGCTGCTCATCAAAAAGCTGCTTTCCTTGTTCACGTATCCAGGCGCCTGGCTTAACTGTCGCTGAGAAGATGTCCCTGCCGGCGCATATTCCCCGCTCCCAGCATTTCCTCTTTGTGGTGTGAGAGGAGCCCAGGAACCCAAGTCACCACGGTGCTGATGTTCCCTCACCTGTGACCTTTTATCGCGGCAGATGCGATCTCCTTGCTGGTTTCGCCAAGGGGTGTAATGGCCCCAGGTCCTAATCTTAAAATCGGGTGGTATGACGAATCATTTTTGAGAACATGGATTGCACTAAATCACAGTGTGAGTGGCACAGCCTGACGGTTCTGAAAGAAATACAGAGGTAGCCGAGCCCCTGATATCCAGTACAGACGTTTCCGGTGATGAATTGCTGTACACAGTCGGTGGATAGTATTAAGTCCACCTAGAGTTGAAAGTGTTCTGGAAATTTATAGGTCAGGGAGCCTTGTGCTGGTGAGAGGCAGAGGAGTTTGG
>NW_011897134.1:0-2020 GCF_000151845.1 Pteropus vampyrus | reverse complement strand
CCAGTGCCTTTCAACACATGGAGTTACACAAGTAGATATTAAAGTTTACACGGGACAACAAACAGGACAGCCAGCCAGGGAAACACTGAGAAATGAAAACCACCAGAGTGACCAGCCCCAGCAGGTGCAGAAGTCCTAGAAGCTTCCGTGACTGAAAGAGATAGCCAGACCGGGGTGGGGTGCAGGCCCTTGGAGGGGGTGGGTGCTGTCGCGTGCTGTTTGTTCCATAGTCGTACAGAAAGCAGTGGGCTGCACGCCTGCCCTGTACCGTCTGCTTGTGGGACTGGGCCAGGGTGCTGATAGCAGTCCCCACGGAGCGCACGGAGATCGGGGACTCTGCTCTGTCACGCGGACCCGTGCTCATACGTACATACGTACATTTAACTTTTTTTGGAACCATTCAAAAATAATTTGCAAACATCTTGTCCCTTTACCCATAAATACTTCAGTGTGTTGTTCTTGGGAGCAAAGACGTCCTCTTACATAACAGGTACGTTCACCACACTCAGGATGGGCTCGTCGACTCAGTTCTGTGCTCTGAGCTGTTCCGTATCAGACTCTGCCAGCTGTTGCGTTGCGTCCTGACTCCCCATGGGGCCGGGCTCACCCCAGGCTCATGCGCGGCCTCCCGCTGCCACTCGCCGTCCCTCCGGCTCTGGCCCGTCACGCCCCAGACGCGCTCACCCTGCCGCCCCAGCTGGCGTTTCCCTCGTTTCCTTAGGAGCAGGGCCGGGCCTGTGCCCGTGCGGAGCGCTGCAGGGGGCGCTCGTCACCCTCTCCGGCACCGACGGGGGGCGTTTGCTGTCGTCTCGTCCTGTTATTGGGGATGCTGGGTCACGTCATTAAGGTGGTGTCTGCCAGGTTTCTCCACTGTGTCTTGTTAAGGGTGTACCTTTAAGGTAAATTCATAGCAATAGTGTCACTGGGTCAAAAAATGCACACAGTTTTAGGGGTCAGTGTCAGATTCCTTGCCTCGGGGCATGTGCCATTTTACACGTGAGAGCACCTGATGACACAGTGCCCGGTGGTACTTTTCCGTGTGCACCCACCTGTGCAGGTGTGCAGGCTGGCGGCCAGGGGGCTGTCCTGCCTTGGGGTGGTTCTGCCTGCCACCGTACTCTGAGTACAGGTGAACAGGGTGGCACATTGAAGGGCCCGTGCCATGTCTTTCCTGTGAATCGTCTGTTCCAGTCTTCTGCCCGTTTTCCTCGTAGGGCATCTTTTATGTCCATCGTTTTAACGTCATGGGTGGTGGCCGCTCTCTCTCCTCAGTCCCCCGCTGCCCTGACTGCCACTCGCTTCCACTCCGAGGGGCGGAGAAGTCAGCCGTTATCCTGGGGAACACAGTGGGGGGGGGTCACCATGTCTGTCCTCGTCGCGGAGGTTTTCCCAGTCCCAGTGGTCCTCTGAGATGGCAGCGTGGCCTCTGAGGACAGTGCCGAGAGAGAGGTGCCGGGGCTTTCACAGGGCTTCAGCCCTCCAGGCGGGCTCGGCCACAGGCGCCGTCAGTGCTGCTCATTTCTGAGCTGCGGTGTCTCCGGGATGAAGAACTGGGTGGCGGCTCGTGCGCAGAGCCTGGTCGTCGAGTTGCGAGGGGCAGCGCTCGGCTGGCCTAAACGTGCGTCCTCCTCGTGGCAGCCTGAGAGAGGCACGGTCAGCACTCCAGCCTACAGGCGGGGACGCCAAGGCCCTCACGCCTCCCTGTCCAGCACGGCTGTCACCGAACGGGGTTGCCACTGTGCTTCCCCACCGTCCGCTGTGGAGAAGAGAACTCTGCCCCCCGGAACCGCCTCACCATTCAGGCTTTGTGGAGCGCCGTGCCCGGGGAGGGTGGCAGGACCACGGACGAGGCCACCTGTCTACCTGTCTCCAGTGCCGTCCTGCCCCGAGGAGGGGCTTGTCCGGCCTTCACAGAACCCAACGCGTGAGGGTGAGCGGCGAGCCCCCCAGCGGGACAATCCTGCACTTCCCACGTCGGCCGTCCTACCTGGGACCTTCAGTGTAATTGATTTTAGATGTC
>NW_011897133.1:2763-3751 GCF_000151845.1 Pteropus vampyrus | reverse complement strand
CGCCCCCCACCTTTCTGGAAGCTCTGAGAGGACAGGGAAGTGCCCATTTGTTCACCATGGGGTCCTTGGTGCATGCGGCTAGGCATAAAGGCAGTGCTTAGAGATCTTTGTTACATGAATAAATGAGTTTTGGGATGAGAGAGAGAGACAGAGACGGAACTCAAACAAGGCCAGTGTGCCTTGGGTGTAGGTAGTGGGGGGCAGGGGGTTGGCAGTGGGGTCCAGGTGTTGTTGGCCTCAGGCTACCTGGCCCTGCGGCCAGATGAGGAGCTTGATCTTTCTCCTCATCCCTTTGAGGCAGGAGGCATCCGATTTGCATTTTAGGCGGATTAGGCAGCAGCTGTGTGAGGCGTGGATTTATAGCCTGGCTTCTTCTTTCAAATCCCCAGAGTTATTTACTTCTTCTTCTTTTTTTTTTTTATAGGATTCTGCTTGTTAGGGACAGAGCCAGGAGCTGATTGTTTCTTCCTAACTCACTTTGTGACCTTGGGCAAGTCACGTTTTCCCTGCTGCGAGGAGGGACAGAGCTCTGGCTGCTCCTCCCTCGGCCTGTAACTGCCCTCTCCCTTCTGCTCCTCCCTCGGCCAGCCCGCCTGCCACCCTCCCCTGCCACTGAGATGGCCTCTGGGCGTGGCCCTCACTCCGTGATCCTCCCTCCGTTGAGCTGAGCGTGGGACATTTCTTAGGTGTTCGCGCTTGCGACTTCTCCAGGAGGGGCGAGTAGTCAGGACACACATGCATGGCAACCAAGCTTCTGTCTCGGGCGACCGCTCTTATCCAGCTGGTGAAAAATCACCTGTGTCTCCTTATGGGTCCCAGGATGAGGACACCATGCGACAGACTCTTGGTTTCTATCAACCCCCTTTCCCCCGCCCACCCCGATTTTCTCCCGCTCTCCACCCTTCTCGGTGGGTTCCCTGGAGGAGGTGGTGGTGGCCCAGAAATCAGGGGAGCCAGCCTTTACGCCCGACAGGTGCCCATCCACCCC
>NW_011897133.1:0-443 GCF_000151845.1 Pteropus vampyrus | reverse complement strand
AGCTCTCCATGGATGCTGCAATTTGGAGCCTTAACATTTGCTCAGAAAACCCACCTGAGTATCTTCCACAGAGAAACAGCAGAGAGAGAGAGAGAGATTCCTTACACGTCTGTCCACAGAGCCCTGGAGCTACCACACGCTGCTAGGTCTGCCTCTTTTCCCACTCGCCGATGTGTGTCAATCTGACAACTGATATTTGAGGTAGAACGTGCACCTAAACGTGTTTTATTCTCTCTCCTTGAGCAGAGGTCAGCAAACTGGAGTCCAGAATAACTCTCCAGGGCACTCGCTTTTCTCTCTCGTCGTCTTCCCCTAGCTCACCAACCTCTCTCACTTTGATGAATGCAATGGGTTCCTAACCGGTTTCCCTAAAACCCATTCATTCGTCTTTCCCTGTCCCCATTCTTTCTACCATCCTGTCATCCATCCCACCATCTGATCAT
>NW_011897132.1:3089-3403 GCF_000151845.1 Pteropus vampyrus | reverse complement strand
TCTTTGTGAACGTGTTCTTTAGCGTCTCTCTCCCAGCATTTGCTACCTGCAGATCAGAGTGGCCTGACTGGCTTTATTCCTAGACGGAGAAACAGTTGAATGGGACAGTTCCAGGGACAGAATCTTGCGTCATTCAGTGCCCTCCCAGAGAGCCAGTAATCGGAACTCTTCGGGAGAGGCAGGCAGCATCTCCGAGTCCATCTGTCTGTATAACTCCTTGGCCTGCACTTCCCCGTGCTGTTCTTGACGATAAACAAACATGAAACCGTTACGCAGGCGGGTGGCTGGGCGTCCCCGCCAGTGCTCTGAGGCCC
>NW_011897132.1:0-1707 GCF_000151845.1 Pteropus vampyrus | reverse complement strand
GAAGGCGGCGGAGGGGTGCAGGGCTGAACCTGCGAGGAAGAGCCGGTGGAGCCGCTATGAGCTCTGCTCGGGAGATGTCACCTCTGTCAGCCCTGCTGTCCAAAACAGGGGTAACAGTAACGGTGCCTACTTCGTGCAGTTACCAGTTCGTTCAGGGAAAGCTGCAGCCAGCACGTAGCTCATCAACACGGACTGTGCTGAAAGTTGAGAAATCAAGAAAGGAGTTTCTGCCACGCGTCAGTCCGGTCGCAGGCACTGGGAGCACACGTCGTACCCGGGGAAACGAAGTCGTGGGTGATTTGACCGCAGTGGCAGTGGCGGAACAGAGGTGGGACCTGCGTTGCGGCTGCTCGCGGACTGGGGGACATTAGGGTCGGTCAGGCAGTGCAGTGTGGGCTCCAGCGCGGAGAAGAGAAGGCTTCGTGGGAAGGGGCTCGCCGTGCGGCAGGGACTGGGGGAGTTTGAAAGACGGCAGAGAGCTGAACGCACGCCGGCGTTCACAGAAAGAAAGGCGGGGAGCTGTTCACCGCACTCTCCTCCTCCACTCCGTAGATGCTGTGAGAGGCAGGGGACAGCAGGGTCGAGAGCGTGGGACCGAGGTGCTGGCCTCTGGAGCGTAACCAGGGGAAGGGAGGACGGGCGGGGGCGAAACTCTGGCTATCTGGAGTGAACGCTGATACGATGAGGAGGTAGTTCTCGGGCTTCTGTTTTCCCTGAGAACTTGGGGTACAGCCATGTGCCTAGGGTGGGTAAGTATTAGGTGTGCAGAAGAAGAGGAGGCTTTAGATACATGGAAGTTTTTCAGTGGTAGCTGTCAAGAACTTAAAAATAATGGATAAAGGAAACAACAATTGCTTCGACTGAGGGCCTAGCCAAAGCTGAGCATTTTCTGTGTCTTTTTTAAATTTTCATGCGGAAATAAATGAATACCAACCAAACGAGAACAAACAGACTATTCAGAGTCACTTGCAGAGTGACTCATTCTGACAAACTCCAAGGCAGGCAGAGGGGTGGGAAAGCTTTACAGCGGAGAAAGGGCAGGTAGCAGCGCCCGACCGCAGCCTGGCGGTATGGAGAGGCCGTAGCTAACGAGGTGGGGCATCCTGTGTGACTGCTCAGAGGAGCACATGTGGCTTCCTTGGTTTGCTCTTAGGGTTGGAAACAGGGACAAAAATGAGAAGCTGTCAGTTATTAATCAAGTCTCGGCCATTTGGAGCCTAGTGTTGTGGAGTTACTGTTTGGCTTGCTGAATTCTTAACAGATACAAGCAGTGTGACCTCCTGCGAGTCTGCCTCATAGCGGGCTGGCCACCTGGGCTCATTACTGTGGATGTGAGAATGGTTTTCTGAGCAGGTTCTGCAGGCTGTGGGTCAGAGTTCTGTTTGCATATACGGTCTGGCTGTTGTCGATTTCTATATTCAGTCTCTCAACACTTATTATGAAACTTAAAATGACCTATTTCGAATATAGAACATTTGAGACAAGAGAGACCCAGGAAATAGTCGCTAATAGAATGGAGGGAAGGGAAGTTGTAGGAGCACATTTCAGGAATTAAATGGAAGTTTAAGCCGTGCCGTAAGGGACAGTTTTCTTAAACTGTGTCACGTGATTGTGAGCCCTGGGCAAGGTAAACCCTGGCTGTGGAAGTGGAGTGGCAGGCCAGAGCTCAGACCAGTGGACTAGAGGACCGAGACTCAAGTCACCGAG
>NW_011897131.1:2953-5234 GCF_000151845.1 Pteropus vampyrus | reverse complement strand
TGCCTTCCTCGGCTCTCAAATGTCCGAATGTCCAAATGTCCATGCTGGTGTTATTTTCCTGATCCTGATTCAGTCAGGCTTTCTCTCTCGTATTCGTGTTAAGTGATCTAAATCTTTAATGGAATGAGATTGGGAGGAAATGCAAACAAACAAGCAGGTCGATTTATTTGCCAAATTCTGTGCTCCATGCGGTCAGGACGCCCGGGGCGGGGGCAGCGTGGAGAGGTCAGAGCGATGTGCTTAGTAGGAGAAGGGGGGGGGGAATTCTCTCATTCTTAAGCCAAAAAGTGCAGAAAGCCAGGCTTTTCGCCCCATCCTTCCCGCATCCCTCTCGCTGGGTCCCTTTGCCAAAAGCCCCCTGGGAGGACGCGTCTGGGGTTCCCAGTGGCCCGCGGTCCGGGTCCTGCTCTGAGCCCAGGTCACACGGTGTCACTGCCACACTACGGCAGCCGTTGGAGCTGGACCCGGTGGCTCTCCCCCAGCGTGGGGTCACGCGGTGGCTGCGGCTCTGCCCACCCGGTGCCTCCGCACTTCTCAGCGCCCTGTGTCTTGGCAGGTGCGGACTAGCCGTGTCTGTCACACGCACGTGACAGGAAGGATGGCGGTGCTCCCTCGGTGCTCCGGTGTGTGCTGCTGTCACCTCAGGGTGGACTGCTGCAGCCGTCGTCACCTCTGGGTTTACCGTGCGTCCCGTCCTGGGACTGCTTCCTGTCCCCTCCCGCTCGTCCAGTGGGGCGCTGCCCCTCTGCTCTCACTGCCGTGGGCAGCGCCTGCTCAGCTTCTCCAGTCCCCGAGCCCCTCGCACAGCCAGGCCAGCCGGACAGCAGCCTCTGCAGCCCCAGGCTGGCCTGTCTCCACCCCTGCCCTGTGGCTGGCCCGCTCCCTGTCGCCCTCCACTGGCCCACATCTCGTTTTGCTGGCTGGTCCTGCACCTATGGCTGTGTCTGGGCGTGGGTCTGGGCGGGTCAACTCTGATGCCTGCCTTCGAGGGTCTTCCTGACCCATCCGCCAGTGAGTTGCTCCCATGCAGACTCTGTGGCCACTGTCTTCCTGTTCCTCGGGCACGTCGCTGTGCCCGTCACGCGTCCCCTGTCCTGTGCCGCTGCTCCGGGCCTGGCCCGGCCCCACGGCCCCCGTTCTGCCTGCGGTATGTGCTTGGCTGAGGGTGAGCGACTCCGGCAGGAGGAGCCCGGCCCACAGAAGCCGGGCTGGCTGGTCGGAGAAAGGCCGCCACCAGCCTCCAGCCCTTAGCCGCCATGACACCCTGCGTCAGGGCCTCATGAAGGGCTGAGAGGACATGCCTGTCCTTCCTCCTCAGAGAGGGACACTCAGCGCCTCCCAGAAGCACTGGAAACACCGGCCAGGGGCAGAAGAGAAGCACTTAGCTTGAAGAGTGTCAGTGATGTTACGATGTCACATGTCATGGGATGTCAGGAGCCCTTTCAGTGGGTTTGGGTGTAGAGGTCCCTCCCTGCCCCTCCCCCCTTTTCTTTTTGACTTTCAAATTAAGTTTGGCCCTGAGGAAAGATAAGCTGTATACCTTTTTAAAGTAGGGTTTACTTCAGAGTGCTTTGACCTGGCACAAGCAGTCACACCTTTGTGTCATACCCCCTGGCCCTGGTTATTAGCATGCTGTGTGTTGGTTGCATAAGTTGAGGAAATATAGAAAAGAATAAAAAGAAAATAAAAATTGTCTATAATTCTATTAGCCCAGATATGAGCACTCTGAGCATTTTGGTGAAAGCGGCCAAAATTTTTCTAATTCAAGGAAGTTAAGGAAGTTGAGGAGGGATGTGCCAGAGGTGACAGGCGGAAAGAGCTGGCCACAAACTGTGTCTAAACTGCGATCCCAGTTCTGTGGCTACAGAATGCCACGTGTGTGACACGTCCCTCTTCACCCCTAACCTAGGCACCGCCCAGCGCTCCTGGTCTCTCCAGGGTGTGCTGGCCCCTCCCCAGCCCGCCACAGCCCGCATCTTCCCTCCTGACTCCTGACCCCGCCCTGCCCGCCCCTGCCTGGCCCCGCCCTGCCTGGCCCCGCCCCCTGCCTGACCCCTCCCCTCCTGCCTGGCCCCCGCAGGAGCCTCCAGGGACGCTGTCACTTCTTTCTGGAAACCTCTTCCACCGCACTTGGGGTGGCGTCTTGGCCGGAGGCAGGGCCCGCGCTGCAGCCTCTGGGCCTCTGCTGCCCGCTCTCCCCTGCTCTCCCTGCTGTCCCCCGTGGCCCGGCCAGCGGGCTCGCCTCCCGCAGACTTCCCCACACCCGCCGCGCCTGCGCGGT
>NW_011897131.1:0-2183 GCF_000151845.1 Pteropus vampyrus | reverse complement strand
CAGGTGGCCTCATGCGAGCCCTCCTCCAGGGCCCCATGGGGCTGACCTGTAGCCGGGGCACAGGCATCGCGGCGGCCTCATTCTGCACCAGGCGCTTGGGCTCCTGGGGACCAGCACCAAGTCCTCGGCCCCCCATCTGCACCCCGCCCCCTGTCCTCGCCAGTCCAGTTACGGGCGCGAAGGGGAAAACTCAGTAAGGAAATCCGATCTTAAACGTCATTCAACGGTAGTCTCTTTTAGAATCATTTTTAATAGGTAATTATGAATTTCATACTGAGCAACAAAAAAAAGCCACATCTGTTTTCATGGTCACTCGCTGCCCCGCTTCTCTGGGTCACTCGCTGTCCAGCTTCTCCGGAGCTCGGTGCTGAGATCCAGCGACCAGAAGTTCGTGGTCGGGTTTAACGCAGACTGCATCCCGCATGCAGTTTTCCATGTCAGGTTTTAGATGTCTTGGACTTCCTTATTTTCTTTTATTATTTCATAATATATTACTTGGAAGGGAGATGTTTTTCATAATTACATGTTTTCCAACTTTATAGAAGTGATTTAGTTTCCAGTGCGATGGTTTGAATTTGTAAATGTTCTTGTTGTCTTTGCCCCAGTTACGGGAAAGGGCAGAAGCCTCCCCGCCCCCCGTACCCCGCCCTCGCTCTCCGTGCCTGTCCCCGATGCCCACGCCGTTTTCCCGGTGTCTGGCACAGCCCTGGCTGAATACGGCACTCAGCACATGCTTCCAGGGGTCGCGTCACACAGGCTCGTCTCACCAGCTTGCTCTGAGTGTGACCTGGGGATCCATTTACGCTGCTGGTAACAGGTCTCCATACCCGTATGTGGAATGAGAAGGAGGCTTGACCAGCACGATGTGGCTGATCCACGGTGTCCCCGAGGACCCAGGTCCCTCCCCTCTTTCTGCTGGGCCATCCTATGAAGAGGAACTAGGCGGCCCCTCTGCAGTCCGCATCCTGTGCCAGAGCAGGTAGGGGCAGCCAGGACGCACTGTCCCAGCTCCGGCCTTACGTAGAGACCGCCCTACACTGTCAAACTCCGTGGAGCCCCCATTCTGCAACAATTATAAACACCAGATTCTAAAAATTCAATATTTAGAGTCCAGAAATTATCCGAAGCCAGACACGCCACAGTTTTACTCTCTGAAAACTGGGAAGTGATGAACACTGGGAATGTGTGGCTTCCTGGCCCAGGGCCTGTCCAGCGCCCACAGCTGCAGAGGGATGCGGGGAGGGGGCACCCCAGCCTTACGATGGATGCCGGCAGCCGGGACCATAAAGGGGAACCCAGGCAGTGAGAGAAACCACAGGAGGGGTGGCACCCGGGGTCGGGGCAGCCCCGGGTCCGTGGCGGGGGCGGGAGGTGCGCCCTTGAGGGGAGGGCTGTGTGGGTCTCGCCTGCGAGCCTGCTGCTGTGTCACTGGGGCACATTCCTCAGCCACCTGCGGCATAGGTGGCACAAAGTCAGACCCTGTGGGCGTGGAGTTGCAGAGGACGGAGCAGCTGGAAGCGTGTGGGACTGGGGAGGAAGCCCAGAGGCAAGGCTGTCACAGGAGGACGGAGCCTTTGCTGACAGCGCGGGAGAGACCGCCACAGGACGCACAGGGGGCTGCGTGCTGCAGACGGGGCCAGTCGCCTCACTGCCCGTGACAACAGAACCTGTCACCTCGGAGCCCAGCGGAGGGCCGCGATGCTGCGTGTCACCCACAGTGGCCAGTTTCCAGTTAGAGAAGTGGAGCCCTAACTCGGGAGAGAAGGCGGGGTCCAGGGCGGGGCGACCTTCCGAGGGACGGGGTGTTGGCTTTAGCGGACAAACGTTAAAGAGCTGTTCTTGAATGGCGAAGATGGCAATATTTATTTGCTTTTTTAAAAAATCAGAGTTTAGAAAAAAGCTATTGAAAATGTGTCCAAAGAACGAAGTAAAAGATGTCAGATGATTTAAGAGAAAATGCAGCATCAATGAATCCACAGACAGAAACTCTGCAGAGAGCTGGGAACCACAAGAGCAAATTCTCAGCTGCAAAGTACGATGACTCCTATTTCAAAAAACTTTTCAGAAAACTCTCTGATCTTAATGGAAATTGAGTTTGTTTGGACAGAAGTTTAGCAGACTAAACCATTCAGAGTTTAAGATGAAACACGTAGGTAGACACGCTTCCTGCACACTGCAGGAAA
>NW_011897130.1:2448-5536 GCF_000151845.1 Pteropus vampyrus | reverse complement strand
CCCCCTCCCCAAGGCCACCAGCACGCAGCGTAGCCTGCCTCATGGAGTGACCCGGGTGGGTGCCGGCTGGGACCAAGGTCAGGAGCACAGGCTGGACTGCCCCTGTGCAGAAAAGCACGACCTGTGAGGGACACGGCGACAACGCGGTGAGATGGTGGGGGCCTGGGGGGCTGGACAGCTCGGCCTGGCCTGTGCTCCACGAACTGTTAATACCAGGGAAAGCAGATTCACGGGGAAGAGTGAAAGGCACCAGGGCGGGCACGCGGCGTGGTGACACACGCAGAGGCGTGGGGTGCGGAGCCAAGTCCGCCGGCGTAAAGGGGGGCCGGACACGTCGCCACCCGCACCCTGGGCTGTGGCCGGCACTGCGGGGAGCACAGCAAGTGCACAGTGAGGCGGAAGAGACGAACCCCACTAGCGGAGGCTTTTATTTTACTACTCCCATGAAATGCAGTGACCTAGAGCCTCCCACGTCCTGCGACAAAGTGTAACAGACCTCGGGCAAGGCGGCGAAGCAAAGCTCAGGACGAGTGCAAAAAACGAAAACTCAGGCCACATTCTCAGATCCTAACTCCACGAAACCAAACAGTAACGGGACGAAAAGGTGCCGTAAAACCTGACTAGTCGAACATCTTTCCAAATGACCCCTGGGTCAGAGAGGGAATCAAAACGAACACGGTTCCAATTCGCCGCCTCGTGAGAACCCACATGTCACACAATTCGCCGCCTCGTGAGAACCCACATGTCACACAATTCGCCGCCTCGTGAGAACCCACATGTCACAGCCCGGGGATCTGGCCAGAGGGCCTCGGAGGGGAAGTCATTACGAAATGGATGTTAAAAATTATTTTAGTTTTATTATTAACATTAGAGAAACAGCAGTTCATTCAGAAATTAGAACAGAAAAGGAACAACAAAATGTGCCCCCCAAAATTAAAGAATGGAATGAGGAAAGCAGAAATTCACGACTGTAATTGGAAAGCAAATAAAACTTGATTTTTAATCCAAAAGATAGTTTCTCAAAAAAATAAAATAACGTGGCACAGTGCATGCTCTGGGCCACCTGACGAGGAACTACAGTGAAAACGAGCGCCGCGGGCGACAGCGCCGCGGTCAGCGGTCAGCGGTCAGCAGTCAGCAGTCAGCGGGGCTGCTGCAGCTGAGGCTCAGGCCCCGCGCACCTGGAACCGAGACCCCGAGACCGCGGCGCCGGCCTGCGAAATGGGGTACACAGCGCCTGCGCAGAACGGGAGCTCTGCGGCCAGAAGCCCGCCCGGCTTCCCGTCCGCGCCCTCCGCCCACCCCGGGGCCACCCCTCGGGGACACTCAGTCCTTTGTCCAGCAGAGGGCAGTGCGGCCTCATCCGCCCCTTCGGGGAGCGCAGCTCCTCTCTGGAGCTCAGGGGCCTCGTCTAGTTTTATGAAACTTGGCGAATAAATTTCAAAGTTCATTTCTCAGACTGAATGACATAAAATAGTCAAGGACCTTCCACAGAGAGTCCACGCAACAGTAGGGGGCAGGACGCCCAGGACCACTGGCTGCCACCGGGATGGGGCGGGTGAGCCAGGTCCCAGGCGGCCCTGTGAGGCACAGAGGGTATGGTGGGAGGCAGCCTTCCCCTGGGGGGAGCCCCAAACCAGGTGGCTATTCAGCCCAGGAGTCCCCAGCGTAGGCCAGGCAGACAGGAGGGGCCTCAGAGGACACTGACAGACTGTGCGGGAGCCCAGGAACCGTGAGGACTGTGGGGTGGGGACGCGAGGGTCTGCGTCACACACTGACCACGGAACCTCTGAGTGTGCCAGCCTGGGGTGGGGGAGCGACAGGCCCCATCAGGGATCCAGGGGCTGCAGCCAGGGAGGGGGACCGTGGGGCAGACAGGGTCAGAGGAGGGGGTCCTTCTAAAGGCCTCCCCAGGCTGGCCTGGGCTCCCAGGAGATGGGGGAGGCAGGCCGGGGTGGGCGCTGCAGGTGGCCTTTCACCCACTTACGGCGGAGCGGCTGGGAAGACACTGCAGTCATTGACTCACACGACAAGTCCACCCATTGCTCGTTTGCGGTTCGATGCGCCCTGCGAACATACCCCTTCACCCCCACACCCGGACACAGAGCGTCTCCCTCCTCCTAGAGCCACCAGCCCCTGCCCAGCCATCCCCGCCTCTTCCTCGGGACAGTCCTACCTGCCGAGGACTCGCGGTGTCCCTGGGACTCACTGGGCGCCCCTCCCTGTTGCCCTCCATGGTCTCCGCCGCCGACCGTCCCTTCGTCCCTGGGGACATCGGGGCCAGTGCCAGCCTTGGCGGTTCTAAGTGGGAGTGCTGCACACACCTGTGCACAGGTGTTCGTGTGAGCAGAAGTTCCCGCTTCTCGTGAGTGGGCGCCTGGCCTGGCTGCGGGGTCTTATGGTAGGTGCGTGTTCACTTTGGGAGAAGCTGCCGGACGTTTCCCGGTGGTTGTCCCCTTGCGCATTCCAATCCCGGCCAACAGTTAGTGTGCTCGGCCTTCACCGCCTCGGCCTTCCTAGGTGGGGTGGCACGCTGTCTCCTTTCCGCGGTGACCAGTGGTCATGGTCTCGAGCTTGTTACTCACTTGTATCTGTTCAAGTTACAAGTCTGTTCAAATCTTCTCTGCGTGTTAAAGGCTGAGAAGCATTGCCAAGGTTACTCGTGTGTCCTGGGTGCAGCCCGGCATTAGACGTGTGGAATGGAATCAGCTCCTCCTTGGTGTGGCTTGTCTCCTTTGCTTAACCGTATCTTTGGAAGAGCAGCAGGATTCATTCTGAGGAGATGTAGTTACCCATTTTTCCTTTCATTTCTTGCTGTATCCTGAGAAATAGCTGCCCTCCCCAAGGCTGGGAAAATTCTCTCCCATGCTTTCGTCCGCGACGGCACTGGCCGGTGAACCGTTCAGCACTGCGGGTGCTGTCCAAGCTGGTGGCCTCCAGCTGTGACGTGGCTAGAAGTTGAATTTTTCCTGTGACTCTGCCTGACGTAAAGGGGTTATTAGTCCAGCTAGAAGAACTTAGAAGGGCAGAGGGAAGATTACTTTTCCGCCCCCACGGTGCACACGTGTGAATGTGTGTGAGCGTGCGT
>NW_011897130.1:0-318 GCF_000151845.1 Pteropus vampyrus | reverse complement strand
TTTTTAACCTACCACCCAGATTTATCCAGGGCTAAAATGATGCCTCGTGTCCACTTTTTGATGGACAATGCGGGAGCCAGCCCTCCCTGACTCCACCCTCCTTCTTCACAGAAGGACCTGGCGTGGATTCAGGGTCACAGGGCCATTCCATGGCTTATGTTTCCAAAATGCTACATCCTGTGTTCGACCTGTTTGGAATTCCCGTGGCCCAGTGGCTCTGGGGTTCTTCTCTGACTCATGAATGCAGAGCTGTTGGGATGTACCCAGTTAGGGACACGGCCACCAGGTGGCAGGCGGCTCCCGGCGTTGGGTGCTGGC
>NW_011897129.1:3408-5531 GCF_000151845.1 Pteropus vampyrus | reverse complement strand
CTATTATTGCATTATAGAATATTTACTGTATTGTTTGACCCCTTGGCAGAGCCCACCATAAAGGTACATTCTCTGTAGACATATAAGATTAAAAAACTCACTGTTAACTCTGGCTTTTAATCTCCTTCACTCTCGTGTGCTTCCCTGAATCCTTATAAAAGCCATGAGCTTTTCCACAGGAGCACATGTAGGTAATGAATAGCCTGGTGAACTCTGCAAATGCAGATTCAAAACTAAGGCTTTATTTTCTTCTTTATTATTGTGAAAAGTGATTGTATTAATTTCAAAAATGGGTGTAAATTCTTCCAAGGCACAGTTATAATATGAATACTTGCAGTAATTGTTAAGTGAAGAATGTTTACATTAATATTTAGTTAACTAGAAGTTTCAAGTACTTGCTGCATTCGCATGTGCTCATTACTTTGGGTAAAAAAAAAAGAATTTTATTATATTGCATTGTCAATTGTTGTATATTTTGAACTATACACTGGCTTTTTACCAGGTTAGCATGCTGGTTTACAAAGAATATGGAAGCTTACAAACCATTCTAATTCGGGACTTCTCAAACTTTATCATGCATCAGAATCAAAGCGTGTTAAAGCAGGTTACTAGATGCCACCCCAGATTTTGGATTCCATATGTCTGGGATGGGGCCTGAGAATTTGCGTTTCTAACACGTTTCCAGGTGGTGTTGATGCTACTGTTCCAGAAACAACACTTTGAAAACCAATGTACTAAATCCTTTCCTGAACAATGTGGAAATAAATTAGCCAGCTAGATAGATGCACAAAGAATCTAATAAATAAGCCAGTTGATAATTTGCATGGCTCTCTATCACCTTAGTGCTTGATTTGACTATTCTGGAAGCTAGTAGTTGCTGTTATTGAGTGGAAGGCAGCTTCCCTACATGAAATCCTGGGATCGCAGTGGGAACTGATGATCGGAAGACATGGGGCGTCACCCTGGAAGGTCCTGTTACTGAGTGCCCGTGATCCTAGTGGCTCAAAGCCTCCTCGCAACCTCTCTCACCTCGGCTCCTACCTCTGTGTGGCCCTCCTTCACAATGCTCTCGGGAGAATTAAATGACAACATATGTGGCAGAGGGTTGAAAACTGCCAAGCACAATAAAATGTAGAAGGTTTCAAAATCCTTCTTTCCAGGAACATTGAGTATGCTCATTAAGTATAGGCTTAACCTTTATCAATTTTA
Organism: Pteropus vampyrus; assembly: GCF_000151845.1. Lineage (NCBI taxonomy): Eukaryota > Metazoa > Chordata > Mammalia > Chiroptera > Pteropodidae > Pteropus > Pteropus vampyrus. The sequence goes on along the minus strand of NW_011897129.1, from coordinate 4,322 downwards.
TGTTTTGTTCGTTCAGAAGCATTCTTGATATAGCTACAGCAAGACCTCTTCATAAAATGCCTCATTACTTATTACCACAATATATAAATTTTATCCAATATATACTACATATCTTTTTTATTATTTTTTAAAGGGATAAATTCTGTGCTTAAGTTGCATCATGTTTCTCAGCAGTGTGCCTATGAATTATCTAGGGATCTTATTAAAATGAAGATTCTGATTCCATATGTCTGGGGTGGTATCTGAGGTTCTCCATTTCTAATGAGCTCCCAAGTGATGCTCATGCAACACTCTTTGGGAGGCAAGGACTCACTATTCACTCAATTTATGTCCCTTAATGACAGATCCTCAATCCATGCCTTATTTATATTCTACAGTTATATCTGCATGTGCGTTTTTGTGTGTATGTGTGTTTTTAATCCATACTACAGTAGCATAAATTATCTAATGAGACATACCAGGTATTCTAAATTATCATCATTCACCACAATAAAGAAGTAAAAGTATCAACATGTTAATCTATTACTGCTAGCAGGATAGAGATTTATTGAGAGTTAAGTCAGTACTTCTAACACTGACTGTTAAACGTGGACCTTGATTTCAGTTAAAGAATTTTTTAAAAGGCCAAGGTGCCTATGCTTTGTCTTGTCCTGACCCTGGGCAAATGATTTCAATTTCAATCCAGCTCTTACCTCTTTCCTTGCAGGTGAAAATTGAGCTACCAACACAACTCCACGAGAAACATCATATTCTGTTTTCTTTTTATCATGTCACTTGTGACATAAATGCAAAAGCTAATGCCAAAAAGAAGGAAGTTCTGGAAACATCAGGTACTGGCAGGAAGCGATCTGAAACAGCTTTGCATCTGTTTGACTTGAATGGGAGAGTATTTTAAAAGCTCTGATTTGTTAAAA
>NW_011897129.1:0-493 GCF_000151845.1 Pteropus vampyrus | reverse complement strand
ATCCTTTGACACTCAGCAAAAGCAAACTCTTCCTCTCTGCCTCCCTGACCTTCACTGGCCTGGTCAGCTCTTACCCATCCTTGAGCTCTTGGCTCCAGTGTCACTTCCTCAGAGAAGGCTTCCCTCTCCCTGACCCCACGGACATGCTAAGTCATCTTGTTGTACAACCACATGGCACCCTGCTTTCCTTCAGAACATCTACCTAATCGTAATCAAATAGGCTTGTGGGGGAGTCGTTGGATGCCACCTGTCCATCCCCCTGGAGTAATGGAGGGACCACAGGAAGGGAGAGAGTTTTCCTCCCTGCCTGCCAAGGGCCCGACACATAATCGGCTTTCAATAAATAATTGTCAAGTAGGTGAATGGATAAAGTGAAACTGCAAATATCACACGTGCCATACACACACGCGCGCACACACACACACACACACACACACACACCCCAAGCTGAGGAGAATGCAAACTACAGGTGCCCTTCTAGAATTGACAAATA
>NW_011897128.1:2263-3550 GCF_000151845.1 Pteropus vampyrus | reverse complement strand
GAGAACTGAGCTTCAGAAGCTCAGACGAGCTGTAAAATCCAGTTAAGGAAAAATAAATGGCATGACTTGGAAGGTACTCGTATTTGTCTTTCGTGTCCTGGTCCCCCGTCCCCATGCCCCAAGTGCCCTGGATTGTCACAGTCGCAGACACAGTCATTTTATTTTCAGTGAAAGTAACTCATCTGGGGCCATGGAGGAGCCAAAGGAGAAGATGAAAGTGAGACAGCAGCCTGGCTTCCCGCGCTTCAGCCAGCAGCCCGCTGAAGGGTCCATCGCATGCTCAGGCCTCTTTGTTCCCCTCTAGGCACTGGCCTCTGTCTTGCCCAGGTCCGTCTGTCTTGGCCTTTCCCGACACTCCACACAGCCTCCGGTGAGCCATGGTGCGCATGAAAACTTTGTCTTTAGCCTCCCCTTATCGGAGAGTGTCCCAAGGCTGAAAGAAACTGGGGAGGAAAGATACCTAGGAAGGGAAATCAACACGTGCTTCCTTTTCAATTTAATCCAGAATGTCCCCAGAAGCTACCTGAAGATCAGCCACACAGCTTGTAGCCCTAGTGCTGGGTGAGAAATGTAGGTTATGACTCTGAGGCCTTCTGTGGGATGGGAGGTAGGCCAGCAAGTGGGCACAGGGTTCAGGATTATTTTAGGACGAGCGGTTGGGACCAGGATGGACCTGGCTAGAGACCAGCCCACCCCTCACCCCCAGCCAAGCACACGGAGGATCTAAGCAGGCTACCCACATGAGGCGGGGGCTGTGGTGGTTGGAGTTGAGGACCCAGCACTCCTGGCGGTGATGCCTGGGCAGCTGCAGACCCTCCCCAAAATGTGTCGCTTCTGCAGAAACACACAGGCTAGTATGTTCTACAATCCACCATTTGGGCTTTAGAAAAGTCTCTGTGTCTAGGAGTTAGCTTTGGGACGTCCTGCCTTTCCCTTGCCGTTTAATTCTTCCAGGGTGATCATGGCTCTGCTTCCCAGTGCGATCGAGTGGGAGAGAACCAGCAGTGACTCAGACCACCTGAGTTTGGGCCTGGCTCTGCAGTGTCCTAGCTGCGATTGCACAGAAGTGACCCCCACCCCTTCTAAGCTTCAGTTCTTTGCCTCTGTAAAATGAGAATAATACCTGTGTCAGACAGTCCCCGTAAGATGTGTAAAGCTCAGTTCCCAGTAGTTCATGAACGAATGACGGCCCTTCCCTGCCCTTCCTTCCACTCGCTATTGCTAATGTCTGGGTTATTTGCCTCAGCTCGGGTTTTGACAAACAGCTCTGACAAATGATGTGAAGGA
>NW_011897128.1:0-333 GCF_000151845.1 Pteropus vampyrus | reverse complement strand
GGAATGAGCAACTCATCCCCAATCCCCCGCCAACTTCACTCTATTTTTTTTTTCAAAGTTGACTTTGTTATTTGTGGACAAGCTTTTTATTTTTGCATATAAATTTTAGAATAGTTTTGTTAAGTCATATGAAAGGTCTCGATGGAATTTTGATTGAAATCGTATGAATTTATACATTATTATCATGAAAATTGACATTTTTATGAGGTTTAGTAATCCCATATGATGATCATAGCACAACACCATTTATTCAGGTGTTCTTTGTGTCCTGAAACAGAGTTTTAATTATTGTCAATAAAATTCTTACACATTCTTTGTTAGTTTAATTTCTAA
>NW_011897127.1:1778-3861 GCF_000151845.1 Pteropus vampyrus | reverse complement strand
GCTAACATTTAATTAGTGAAGCATGAATAGATGATGTATTTTTCATAATAAAAATATAGTAATGTGAAATTATGTACTAGACATTTTTAGCTTTAAAATGTTTACTTGACAATTTCAAAATAATATGTTTCTTATTGAAAATACTTAATGTTTATGAAACTAAATTTTTTAAAATTGGGACACTATTTTTTAGGAAAATACAGCTCCGATGCATAAAACAGAACATAGATAAATTCCCTCCTGCCCACTAAAGCATCTGAATATGTCCTGTTCAACTCTAAATTTGATTCAGTGGTTTGCTTACATTTAATTTGATATTAGACCTAAACCTAAAAAATTAATACATAAAATAAACAGAATAAAGTTTTGATTTTTTAAATTCACATCCACAATATAATTTCAATTGAAAGTGATTTATAAGATTTTAAAATCATTTAAGTAAGTTCCTTTTTACTGTCCTAATCTTTTTGGCAACAGCCAACAGTTTATTAATGTTTCTTGGCAGAAAAAAAGTGAAACAGTCTATCCAATGGTAACATTTCCTGAGCCCCATGATCTGCAGCATCTCAACTTCTGGAACAGTCCTGTTGCCATTAAAACTTTCACTATTCATCTAAGCACAGGCCTATTTCTTGCCTCTTCCCTAGCTGGAAAACAAGTGACATAATATTTTAAGTCTCCCATGGATTGCAAAGGAAATTCCTGTGTACTGCCATCAGTATATTCTTTCCACTCTAAATACTAAATGCATATACAGTGATATATTTTTTGCCATTTTATATTCAGATTCTGAAAAACTGGTATAGTTTTCCATTTAAATTATTCTTCTTACAGAAATAAGGAGAACCATTCCACTAGTATAGTGCCTTTGGGTTGCCTATTTAAAGGATTTCACACATATTATAGCAAACATTTTTCATGGTTTTTTTAATGACTTTTATTAAAACTTATGTAATGCTTGTTAAATCACTCAGATTCTAACACTCAAAACAATATGTAACTCTTAAATTATTAAAACCAACTTGTTGGGTATTTCTCAATGGCAATAATAGAGTAGCTTCAGTTGATTAACACTCCTGCTGAAAACAACTAAAAAAGACATACAATTACAAAGGGAAAGGAGATTTATTTGAAGTCATTAGAGAGCTGCTGAAGTTATCAGAACTTGGGTCAAAATTCCAAAGAGAAATGAACCACAAAATGTGAGCTGACATTCTAGGACCAGCTTTCATTTTCATAGCATTTGCTGATTCTTGGAACAGGGAGAGAGACTGAGAAACCAGGCAGAAGACAATAACTAAGAGAAGAAAAAAATTTTGGTTAACACATTTAGTATGTAGGGAAAATATGGTGGGACTGAGAGTCAAAAGTTGGAGTGAGGCATCCAGAATTTAAGAAGCAAAACCTGAGTGAACAAGGCAAAAAGAATTGGCCTTATATTACTTACACTTAGCCATATTTCTCCTCGAAGTATTTGTTCTAGTCTTTGCAAAGAGAAAAAGTCTAAAAAACTAAGCAGAAAGTAGAAACCATTTAAAAACTGACAAGGATATTTAGAAGTTTCTTAGTGTCAAGGAGACAAGAATTGAAATTAAAGACTTGTTGAGTAGTTAAGACCCTGATAAATATCCAACACTGAGTTAGTGGCCCAAAGAATAACACCCTAGGAGCAATGGATAAAACAGGAGCCATACAAAAATTGCAATTAAGCTACAAAAACTAAGCTCTGATTTACTATGCTCTCCCCAACTCAGGGCCTCTACTAGAGGATAGGATAAATCCTTTCTGTAGAAAATACTACCACCCAGAGCTTCTAGAATATTTTCATTAAAAAGCTCCAGGTTTCAATCAGAAACAGATCATTTAGTTAATCAAGTTGGCAGCCACATATTTTATTAATACATTAAAAATAACAGATTGGAAATCTAGTTTTATAAATGGGATATCAGAAAAGAATCAAATGGAAAGACTTGAATTAAAAACTGAAATAATTACAGTTAATTTAATTGTTGATTTTAACATCCTATTATATATAGCAAAAGGTAGGATTAGTAAACTGAAATATAGGTCTTTAAAAAATATT
>NW_011897127.1:0-613 GCF_000151845.1 Pteropus vampyrus | reverse complement strand
TCATTGACATAATTTTCTGAGAATGGGTCTTTTACCTCCATGGTTAATTTGATTCTCAGGTATTTGATTGTTTTTGATGCAATTGTACATTGTTTTCTTAATTTCTTTTTATGAAAGTTCATTGTTGGTGTATAAAAATGCCACTGACTTCCGAATATTAATTTTATATCTTGCTTACTGAATTCATTGAACAGTTCTAACAGTTTTTTGGTGGAATCTTTAGGGTTCTTTCTATGTAGTATCATGTCATCTTCAAATAACGCGAGTTTTACTTTTTTTGTTCTCTTTTTTGTCTTATTACTGTGTCTAGCACTTCCAAAATAATGTTGAACAGGAATGGTGAGAGTGTGCATCCTTGTCTTGTTCCAGATCTTAAGGAAAATGCTGTTGGCCTTTCCCCTTTGAGTATGATGTCAGCTGCAGGTTTGTCATATGTGGCCTTTATTATGTTGAGGAATGTTCCCTCTATTCTCACTGTGTTGAGAGTTTTTATTATAAATTGAGGCTGGATTTTGATCAACGCTTTTTCTGCAAATGTTGATATGATCATATGATTTTTATCTTTCTATTTGTAAATGTGGTGTATCACATTAATTGATTGCAAGTATTGTAC
>NW_011897126.1:3847-4717 GCF_000151845.1 Pteropus vampyrus | reverse complement strand
TTCCCTTTTCTTCTTTCTTTTTCTTCTTTCCTTCTGTTTCCTTTCCTTTAATTTTTGCCGAAGTATTTTATTTTTCTAATTGAGGTGTAATTGTCATATAAAATATTAGTTTCATATGTACAACATAACGACTCAATATTTGTATATATTGTGAAATGATAACCACAAGTCTAGTTAACATCCGTCACCATACATAGTTGCACATTTTTTTCTTATGATGAGAACTTTTAAGATTTACTCTTAGCAGTTTTCAAGTATACAATACATTGCTGAAGTATTTTAAAACAAATCTCAGACTTCAACTCATCCTTTCTATATATTTAGTATAAATCTCTGAAAATGCATTTTCTCACATAGCTCCAATGTGAGATTTGGAGCTATCATACCAACTCAAATTAACAATAATCTTTGGTGTTGCCTAATATTTACCTATAATAAAATTTCCCTGCATGTTTACAAAATGTCTTTACAATTGCTTTGTCTTAAACCACAATCCAAAGTGCACGTTATGTTTACTCGCTATGGTATTTTTAAGATACATCCTCAGATTTTTTGACACTCTTCCCTTCAAAAGATGGAGACTAAGCCCCCTCCCCTTGAGTGTGGGCTGGATTAAGTGGCTTGCTTTTCTACAAAGAATGTAGCAGAAGTAATAATACATGGATGACTTCCAAGGCTGGGTCATAAAAGACCGTTGGTCTTCCGCCTTGTGTTCTCTTGGCAAGATCACTCCAAGAGAAGCCAGGTGCTCTCTTATGAGAACACTCAACAGACAGTGGAAAGGTCCACATGGGGAGACGCTGAGGCCTCCTGCTAGCAAGTATCAACTTCCCAGCCACGTGAGCGAGCGAACTTGGATGTGCATTCTTA
>NW_011897126.1:0-2322 GCF_000151845.1 Pteropus vampyrus | reverse complement strand
GTCTGACCCAGTGGGGAGCACATGACTTGGCTGTGCATGAATCAGTGGGTACCACTCTCAGTGGGGGGTGAAAGGTGCTTATCAGATAATGTCTGGGCTGGGTCCCCACCTGCCCTCTGGCAGCAGGGGCTGGGGAAACTTTAAGAGAAGCTGGAATCATAGAATGAGAGAAAAGAAGGGGCATTAATTTTAGAGATCATTAGAAAGTGCTCTTATTTTTCTGAGAGTAAATCTCTGACAGATTTGAAGGAAGGCACAAACACCACCTTTCTGTCTGATTGAGCTTCCCCCTGCACACTGAGGTGATGCTTTGCAACTCAGCGGGCCTCTTACTACCTGCTAGCCTTCCTCCTGTCCTGTTTTGTACCTCTTCCTTTTTTCGTTATTGCTGCTTTCAAGAGGTAGTGACCCTGTAACTCCCTTGGCCCTCTACCTTAGCTAAACTCTAAATCTCCAGTCAGTTGGGTTTTTTCCCCCCTGCATACCTGTAAACTCTCAACCTATTGGCTCTCTGAGAAAGCTCCGTTCCACTTTACAGATGCAGTGTGAAAAGAGATGGGACCAGGAGTCAGGCTGTGTGTGTTCCAGCTTTCTGTGTGGCCTTGAGGTGACTGCTCTGGTTTCCATGATGTTCTCACCTTTGGTCTGGCCTCTCTCTTGTGCTGTGTGCTGCAGTGCTGTTTGAAACAGTATTTTGAATCTTTTTCTAGAGTGTGGATGGCTTATTTTATTCCCATCCCTGCCTTCTGGCCAGGGCTCATCCAGTCCAGCCCAGACCAAAATGTGAGTGGGCTCCTGTTGGAGGTCCATGGACACAGATGACTTGATCTTAACCTCCCTGAGAGAGCTTTCCAGATGGGCCCCTGTAACAGGCAAGAAAAGTGTACTCACCCTAAACTGTGCCTGTTAATTCTTCAGCCCTTCTCTCTGCTGCTTATATACATGGAAATTGGGTCCGCTCTCTGGCCTGCCCACCATCCCCACTGCCCTTGCCTGAGAGTCCTAAAGCAGATTAGGTCAGAGCGGTCCTCTGGCTGTAAAGTATCCTAGTTGGGGCCAGAGTTTACATGCATGTTTTCAAGGTCCCATCTCTTTTCATTTATGGGACGCATCCAGGGCATGAAGCATCTCTTTCTCAGTCACATTTCTCACTTTTTTTTTTTTTTTTTGGTTTGTTTCATTTTCTGTCTTTCAAGTTCTACTGCTGTGTTCTCTAATTGTTCCAGAAGCCAGACAGATGGGCTGGTTTCTTTAGCCAAAATAAAATTTAAAAATCATTTCAAAGTAAATGGGAAGCTCAGATGTTTCAGTTAACTTGTACGCCTCTCTTTGATGGCTAGTTTGCCATCACAAGAGCTTCCTGTTTTAAATAAGCCATCTGGGCTTGGCCATGCCTCCCTCCAGAAGGTGTCTAACAGCTTTGCTAGACTTGACGAAGGACATTGTTGGCCAGAAATGACCAGCTGGAGTGTGAGTTTCCTCAACTTGTGTGATTCAGGCTGAGTAAGATGCTAGATCATCCTGTTCCACCTCCACTGTGTGACTGTAGGACCTGTGGCCTTGGAGATCACACAGCTGGGAATAAAAGCCAGGTCTCCTGACCCCTGGTTTAACTCCCTTTCTGTAACATCATGGAGCCTGTAACAGAGAAGGGGCTTAATAAAGTCTTGTAGGAAGAATGAATGAATGATCTTCTTTAAGGGGGATATTGAGAGTGTTAGTGAGGGGGGTGTGGTTGAGAGATTTGAACTCTTAATCTCTCCACTTTGGAAATCTCCATTCACTGATTTAGAAATAAGAAGCAAAAAAGATTATATCCTCCCACACCACTTCAATATCCGGTCTTTAATCTCATGCCCCAGGGCTTCAGTCTGTTCAGATGAGAATCAGGTCCTACAAAAGACTGCTTCAGTCAGGCTAACCTCATAGTATCTCCATTCAGGTTTGTACTATAAAAGCCAGTTTACTAGCTTGAAGTGGACAACAGGTCTACCAGATGACCAGGTGGTCATGTTGCTCTGCTAGAGACTGTTGGTGGCCATGGAATTGCTCTCACCACCAGAAGGTTGTTGGTAAGCACAGAATAAGAGCCAGGAGTGTTGGGGATGTTCTTAGGGATGTTCTCATCAAGCTTGCCCCTCTGCTCTTGAGGCTCCTTCTAAGGGCAAGGGCCAAGGCTTTTTTGGAATCTGACATCTACCGTCTGAATTGAGGAGTGGAGTGGTATGAAGAGCAGGATTCTCTCTACAGCTCTTTGCTTTCTGAATCATATAATCTTGACATTTGCTCTCTCTCTCTTTTTTTCCTTTCTCTCATTTATCA
>NW_011897125.1:3996-4830 GCF_000151845.1 Pteropus vampyrus | reverse complement strand
GGAGTCTCTCAGTCCCACTGACACCTCCAGCCTCCTTGACAGCTCATCTTTCTCCGGGGTATGTCAGTGTCCTGTCTTCTCCGCGTGTCACATTCGTACCTTCTGCGGGAGATTCTGGAGCGTCCCTCTGTTGGACAGAGTCATGCACAAAGATACCTCAGAGGCCATTGACCTCTTGTGTCACCTCATGCACGTGGCCTTGAGCTTGGGCAAATCTTTGCTGCTTGGGCTTGTAGGGTTGTCTTTCATTTGACACGTTTGGGCAAGCCAGTTCTTTATCTAGAAAGATCTGCCTGTGGCTATTCTGCAGCGGAGGCTGTCCACTAGGGCGACACTTAAAACTCACGGATTCCTTTTCAGGGCCGATGGCTCTCCTTATGTGAGCCTTTAAGCGATTTAGAATGATCTGGATTCCCAAGATTTTGCTTCAGTGAAATAAATAATCACTGAAAGTAAATATCTCTTGTCAGTGCTCTCATCTAATCTCGTAAGTCCTTTGACACCAATTTTAAGAATCATCGGTCATCAGGTGTCCCCTCATTTTAGCTTAGCTTATGCGGTCTTTAAACAGTGTTGTAACAAAAATAAACCCACACTTGTGCGATGTTTTGACAGCTCTGGATGTTTTATCACTGAATTCCTGGAGGAAGGTAGGATATTATCAGAGGACACGGGAGCATGGAACCGTCACGTGGCTTGTTCACAGGATTCGTGATTTAAAAGGGTTTGGGCTCATCTTCCTGGCTTGTACCTGAGCTGACTCACCATAGGTCTCATAGCGCTGTGAGAATAAGCTGATAAATAGCCTCATCTTAACAGGGCGCATGTCTCAAA
>NW_011897125.1:0-871 GCF_000151845.1 Pteropus vampyrus | reverse complement strand
CCCACCCTCCGAAGCTAAACAGAAGGGAACTCAAAGTCCCTCTGCGGCTTAGATGGGACAACTCGCGACGGTGACCCACACGGTGAAAGGTGCTCGTGGACGGCAGTGTTTTCCTGTCTTCAAAGTAAATTTGGGGACCAGTCGGTCCATTTTGGTATCATCTCCCAGGTTATGGGATTGGGGGCAGTGTTTCTTCTTAATTACACTTTCCTGTGTTTTTCAAAATGTTTGCCATCACCGCCTAATCATTGTCACAGCGAGAGAAAACCAAGCGTGGCTTTTCGTCTGCAGCTACTGTATCGGTTGCGACACGTTCTGCTGTGGCTAAGAACAGCTGCAGACCAGCCCGAAGCAGCCCAGGGGCTCGGCGCTCGCTCCCCAGGCAGGGCGGGCGGGCTCCGGGTGCAGCCGGGCCTGGGGTTCCCGTGACGAGCTGGTTTGGCTTCATTTTCAGGCAGATGCTCCCTTGTGGTGCATCACAGCTGTGGTGGCCTTGGACTTGTGTCTTTCCAGCTTCTAGTGTAGGGGGACAACTTCTATCTCGTAATTCCTGGGGGCCGTGCTCTGCATCTCGCTGGCTTGTACTCACCTAAACCCCAAGGCAGACAGAGTGACTGACGAGGTCGTGCCCAGATTACATGCCTCACCCCCGAGGTGGAGGTGGCACCCTCTGCTCCTGGCGCACAGGCTAGGCGGAGGGGACAGGAAGGTTTTCTAGAGGGAATTTGGTGTCAAAAGAGGGGGAATAGAAAATCACAAATGTCTTTTTTTACCTTCTTCCGGAAAGAATTTGCAATAATGCAGGGAGGAGAAAGCTCAGGCGAGGGGAAGCTGCTTTCATCGAACCCAGAATTTAGCTCTGAGCTTCCCG
>NW_011897124.1:2896-3299 GCF_000151845.1 Pteropus vampyrus | reverse complement strand
ACACACACACACACATATATGTATATATATATAAATATATATCCTAAGTGTTGTGAGAACAAGAAGGAGGACCCCAGACAGCTAGAGTGGGGCCAAGGAGGAGCAAATCAGAGAAGGCTTCCTGGGTGTCAGCACTGGGACAGACGTGAGAGATCACTAGTCCAGGTGAGAACACACATGACCCAGGTCACATGTTAGCAAAGCCCATGAGCTCCACAATAACGTACAACGCTACCCACTTATCTCTAAAAGGAAGAGCAAACTCTCACCTTCTCTGCAACTAACACATATGGGAAAAGGCTCCTCATACTGCTCCTTGCTCCCTGCTCAGTCTGAGAGATTTCTGTTCCTAGATTTTGATGTGTGTCTTTTGAAAGTGAAGCTTGTCATGCATTAGGATATG
>NW_011897124.1:0-681 GCF_000151845.1 Pteropus vampyrus | reverse complement strand
GCCCCTGCATGCTCAGTCTCCTTCCACACCCCAAACACACCCTTCCTTCCGAAGAGGCAAAGCAACCTGCTGAGCTCCCTCAGGGCCCGCCTTGGGCTTCAGGGGCCCAGATGTGAGATGGCCCCTTCCCAACTCCCTCTAGCCCCTCCCTGCATGCAGGGCCCCTCCTAGCCCCCATGGCTTCCTAGGCAAGGCTCTGTTATCACAGCCCTGTACCATCCTGGTAGATGTTGTCTGGCTCTTCTATGTAACTCAGGGCTCCTTACATCCAGGGCTGTAACTCATATTAGGTGCACAAGAAATACCTGTTGAATGACTGAACAAACCAAAATAATCAGCACCTCCTAACCCCAAAACGATTAACAGTATACAAATTATAACTGACAGAATCTAACTGATATGATTTCTATAAAGATGGCACCTCATTAGACTTTTAAAGCATATTTTGAAAGAGCTAATAAGACTGCAAAAAAGGCAGCATCTGATAAATAAAACAGATCTTGAATTTCCAAATAGCCTATGAAAAACTTGGCCTCTAGTTGGACCATCCAGAGCCTGATGATTCTCTGCGGCGGGCAGTGAAGCTGGCCCAAGGGTGTGGGTCCTGGGCTCTGCTAGTTTTGTGGCCACACAGGTTTCCAGCCCTGAGAGAAGAAAGATCCAGAAAGTCTCCCAAAGAAG
>NW_011897123.1:5490-7296 GCF_000151845.1 Pteropus vampyrus | reverse complement strand
TGCCACGTTTAAAAGAGTGATTCAGCCATCAGCAGTGGGGGCCTTGAATAGCCGAGCCAGGAGGAGGACGTGGGGCAAGGCACAGCTGGGAGCAGGAAGAGGGGCTAAGAGTCAACCTGAGACCAACCGGGTCACAATTTTGACCAGGGATGGCTCCAGTGACAGACACTGCTGGCTTGTTATCGTCTAAGCTGATGTTCTGGGCGGTAAAAAGAGCTGGGCTGTTGGGGGTTCTGTTCGTGGAGCTCGTGCCCTAAGATTGAGATGTTTTGTGGGAAGCTGGCCTCTTCTTTGCCCCTCGTGGACCTCTGTTCATGATTTTCTTTCAATTCTGTTTAGAAACAGAAGCTCCACGCAGTGGGGACCACACATATGCTAACTGGCACCGTGACACTGGCGGATGAGATGCTCGGTAAATAAAGGAGTGAGGTATGCGAGCCCTTGCGTGTCTCAACCTGTAACATCTCCAGGGAAACGAGGCTGGCCGCCTGCCGGGTACAATGGCACTTCCTTCACCTTGCTCTTAGAAGAAAGAAGTTGGTATTTCAAGTTCAAAGGAATAGGTGATCGGATTATAAATAGTCTTCAGTTTCTTCCTTCCCTGTTTTTTTTTTTTTTGCCTTTTTATAAAAGCAATGAAACTGTTTGATCGAATGCAGATTTACTTAGAACTTTAATACACGACTGGTGGATGGTGGGCAGCCCTACCCCACAGGCAGCTCCGAAGGCACCGGAGCCCCAGGGCAGTGCCCGGGAAGGCGGCAGCCCACATTCTTCCAGCTCCGGCTCCCTCTGCCACGAACACCTGCTTCACAAACATCCCAGGAGAGGGGCCGCGTTCCAATAATTAAATTCGCGTAAAAATTTCAAAAAAAAAAAAAAAAAGAGAGAGAAGCAGAGTTCACATTCTCCTTCTTTCCCCCGTTTTAGAATTTTACACTCACCTCCGGGAGGAAATGCTTCTTTTTATCTAAGTCTCCCCCCGTCCCGCCCCCCCTCCCCACAATGCTTCATCTCAATTCAGGAGAGAGAGTTACATGACTCTGAAGTGACTTGAAAGTCAGCAAACCTCTTTTAAAAATATGGCCACAGTTTTTTTCCCCCTTTGTTTGTTTAGAGTCAAACTCCACATCAAAATCAGTGAGAAGATGTTAAATTCATTGTTGTTTTAGTTCATTGTTGTTTTACCCGATCGTTGATTCGATTTGACGTGACGAGGATTCTGGAATGGGTAGAAACTGATTGTTTTTTTAATTGATTTTTTTTTTCCCTCCGAAAACTCTTTTTTAAAAATACACTTATTTTTTTTTTTAGAGCAATTTTCAGTTCACAGCCGAATTGGGCAGAACGTAGACATTTTCCGTATTTCGTGTCATTAGAATCTCGCTTATGATACATTTCTCCTGGTGCAAAGGTTCTCGTTTATATATTCTCAGAGAATCTATTCTTACCAGTAACATTTAATTATGCATTGCAAGGTCTTGCCCCCGGTAATTTTCTCCTCCTCACCTTCCCCATCGTGAAATCTTTCTCTTTACTTTACGTATTATTTAACTATTTTTTTTTCTCACGTTATTTTTCTCAGATGAGACCCAGAGGTGGTATACTCGAACTTTGAGTTATGTCATTAAACATCTCTCTTTTATCCCGATAGGCAAATGGTATTTTGGTTTCTTCAAGGGCACGTGGGCAGCAGCTTCTTTCTTAACAGGCTTGAGATGCTCTCTTACTGACTTCTCCTTCGACACGCCTACTGATCACCGGGGATCTTGTGAGAATGCCCGGGATTCTGCATTGCTGACACCC
>NW_011897123.1:0-3460 GCF_000151845.1 Pteropus vampyrus | reverse complement strand
CTCTGTGGGGCGTGGCAGACATTGGCTCACCAAACATTTGCTCTTCCCATAGCCCCTCAAATCGCTTCCTTTCCCTTCAAAGTTCCAGATCCCTACCTGCTTCTCCTTAGCTCAGAAGGGCATATAAACCTCAACTGGCTGACTTCCTGGGGGCCTCGTGTTCTTGTGGAGCACCCGAATGTACAAAATTAAATCCAATTATTTGATTCTCTCCTGTCATTTTGCTTCTTTGACCAGCCAGGAGAACCTAGAAGGGTGGAGGGAAATTTTTTCTTCCTGACGGTATCTTCTTTTTCACTGATTTTCATTTTCTATTTTGTTCTCTCTATTTTGCCACCTTGGGGACACTTGGTCTCGATAGTGAATGACCATCCTCTTCTTTAATTCATGTGCTAAATTTAAAAATGCAAAACACGGTCTGGGGGGAGCCCCTGGAAGTCTTTCCGTGCATTTCTTCGACTTCCTTCGACACGCTTCTGACCTTTCGCCGAGGCGTTCTCTTTCCCCTACGACAGGGCGTTTTGTCGGGCATGTGTTTCTGTTTCGCCGCTGCCTCTCTCTGGCTCCTGCTCCTTTACCTGTAGATGTGCTGGGATTCTCGTTCTGTCGGTCCCCTGGGAGTCACGTCTTCCTGCTGGAACTCACGTAGAGGTAGGAATGCTGAAACCGTTTCACGCCGCATCAATATTTTATTATGATTTTTTTTTTTACTGAAGTATAATGGACAAGTAGAATTGGATCTTAAATATTTAAGGTGTACAATTCGATGATTTGATCTACATATTTGTTGTGACGTCATCGCCCTAGTCGGGCGACTGACAAACCTCTCACCTCATTAGTCACTAGTTCCTTTGGTGCGTGTGGCCAGAACATAAGATTTACCCTCTTAACAAATTTGAAGTCTACGATAGTTTTTACGTATCGTCACCACGCTGCGCGTTAGGTCACCAGACGTACCCATCTGGTGTAGTAGAACCTCACACCCCTTGACCGACATCTCTTTGTCCCCCACCCCAGCCCCAGCCCCAGCAAGCACCGTTCCCCCCTCTGCTTCTGTGAGCTCACCTATTTTAGATTCCACACGTCAGTGAGATCATGCAGCGTCTGCCTTTCTGTGTCTGGCCTAGTTCACTCGGCGTAGCATCCACGTTGTCGCAAATGGCGGGATCTCCTTTTTCACAGCTGAAAATCGGTATCTTTTCCCTGGATGTTGTCCTACACATCCTGACCCTTTGGGAAAACAAAGACTTAAGCGGGATCAGGGTCAGAGGTCATTACTCCCGTTTTTGAGGCTCTAAGCAGCGCAGCCCCCACCTCACTCATGGAGGGATCAGAGGCGGAAGTCCGCGGGGGACACCTGTGTCATTGTTCTGGTCATCAGCCATCTGTCGAACGCTCACGCAGGGCTGGGCACCGAGTTAAGTGACTTACGCGTATCAGTTTAACGTTTCTCAGGAAGCGGAGTGGTCTGGTCCTTGTCACACACCGTTTGTCCCGGGCATGGGTGCGCTGACTCTTCCCACTGAGGGCCGGAGAGGCTGTGTCTCCCTGGGATCGCATGGGTAGGAAGTGGAGAAACTGGGATCTGACTTCAGACGCATCTGGTTTGAGATCCCTGGTTGCTCTCGACCCCTCCGCTTTACCGTCTGGCTTTTGCCTCCATTTATTTGCCCGGGACAGCGGTGGACATTATGAGTGACCTCCCCCGTTAGAAAAACCTTCCCTACTCTCCTAGTGGATGGATGAGGTCAAGGGCAGCACCTCCCAATCTCCCACACGTCTGTGCCAGCATCACCGCCCAGCTGTTATTATTACTTTTCAAATTACTTTCCTACCCAATGCTTAATTAAAGAGACCGGTGGGGTGGCTGTTGTTATCAGGGGATCGGTCCCCACTCGCCTCTGCTTCGCCCTTCCCCACCCCTCGCCCTTTAGATGAGCTGACTCACGGGCTGTCTTCTATTGCCACGGAATCTGGGGGCAGAGCAGTCCTATTTCTGGTTGTCATTAGCATTTTTATTTTGAAGAGCTTTTGAGGGATGGGCGTGGTGCGCTCAAAACTTCTCCCGGGGACTCAGAGAGTCTCTGCCAAAGGAGTTCTGGGTAGAGAACAGACAGACAAGATGCAGGTTATCTGAACCAGTACTTAACCCCAAGTCACTTTTTACAAAACCGAATGACGTGTGTGGGAGGGAGAAGCCAGACACAGTGGGGACCCGCGTGGGGGCCACTGCGGGGGCTCCGAGGCTGGAGGAGGGTAGTGTCTTCCTTATGCAATGGATCAGTCAGAGCCAGGGCACCCCCAGAGCCCAGAACAGCAGCTCTTAACCTAGACCTGTCCTTCCCACCATCTGGGGAGCCCTAGGCAGAGGTTCTCTTTCAGAAGGTTCCTGGAACGTGTATCTTGAGAGCGGACCTCTGGAGGTCCCAGGGCACAGGCCCTGGGCGCGGTGGCGTGCCAGCCCCAGCCCCCCAGAGGAGGCAGGCCGCAGGGTCCGTTGCCACTGAGGCCAGAGAGCCAGAGTCCATTCAGTGAGAGAATCCGTGCCTCGTGCTTGGCACTGTTCAGGTGACGTTGCTGCTGCCGGATCCGGAGTGGGTGGACACAGGCGACCAGGGCCTCGAGCCCCCCACCCACCCGAAGGACCGACCCACCCTCCGCCTCTCCCCGCTCTGCTAGCTAACTTCTGCTCGCTCGGCCTTGGAGCTCCCCACCTACTCGTGACGTTATTTCAGTAGTAACCGTGGGACCCGGCCCTTACAGGAAGTTAGTTCGCACTGCGCACCCTTGTCCCTGGCAGGTTTTCAGTTTCCTGGGTGGCCGACGTGTGGGCGACTCTCCCTCCCAGGGCACCCTTTTCTAGAAATGAGTCGGCTCCAGGAAGGGGGTCGATGAGGGGTATGACGGTGGGCCTCGGGGACCCCGATGTGAGCGATGACATAGTCTCTCTCGTCTGGCAAAGCCACGTTTTTCACTTAGTGCTCAGTGACCCCCGCCACCAAGAGTTTAATTGGAGTTTAATTGCTTCACTTGCCAGTACGAAATAGATTTCATCACTGGTGGTTCTTTGCTGCGCCTGCCTCGTCCCCAGCCTGATCCCTCCCTCGTCCTCCTCCTGTTCTGCGTCCGGTTTTCTCTCTTTACGTGCTTCATCACCCACCTTCCTATTCCAGGATGGGAACCTGGAATAGAAATCGGGAAATCTAAGTTTTAATGTGAGTTCTGTCACGAGTTAGCTGCGTGACCTCAGGCCAGCCACCCCTCCTCTGGGCCCACTTCTGGTGTGCCACTAAATGGCACTGCCCTTCGGCATGCTGTGGCCTTTCGCAGAAAGCACCAGACGCCTGGGTGATGACGTCGGCTCTGCCCCTGAGTTTCTGGGTGAGCCCAGGGGACCCGCCCAAGTCCGCCGGCCTTACCGAGATGAGAGAGCGGCCTGGATGGCCTCCGAGATGAGTGC
>NW_011897122.1:0-3577 GCF_000151845.1 Pteropus vampyrus | reverse complement strand
TCACACTGGATTAGGGTGGGCTCCTGATTCAATATGATTGCCGTCCTTACCAAAAGAGGAAATTGGGACACAGCCATACACAGGACGATTGCCATGTGAACGTAAAGGAAGAAATCAGCATGATCAAAAGCCAAGGAATACCAAAAATTGCCAGCAAACCACCAGAAACTAGAGAGTGGCCTGGAACAGATCCTTCCCTAGTGCCCTCAGAGGGGGCATGGTCCTGCCAACACCTTGATCTTGGACTTCTAGCCTCTAGAACTGTGAGAGGATAATTTTCTTTTGTTTAAGCCACCAGTCTGTGATACTCTGTTACAGCAGCCATAGCAAACCAATGCAACAAGAAAGAGATCTTTTATATCCGCCCTTTGCCCACCTAGTTTAATCTTCCAGTGGTTAGAGAACATAGCTATGTTAACAGCACAGTCATCTAATAAGTACCATGAATGATGTCAACACTCAACTGTACATACCTGAAATGCAAGCACTGCATCACAAAACAAACATGAAGAGATCTGAAACTCAGATGATTCCCCAGGGCTCTATGAGATTTAGCTACCTGGCTCAAACATCCCTTCATCCTACCGTCAAAAATGTCATGTTTCAAAAACAATTACCATCGAAAGAAAAGACTTACCTTTAGTTTCTAAACTCTCAAGAGTAGTCATTTTTTAACCAATGAATGCACCCCAAGACTTCTACTGAAAAACCTAAAAATGTATAAAGAGAAAATTAAAACAATATAATATAAACACATTCACTCGGTCCCTGTAATTTAAATATGATATTCTTCCTGCTTCTGTATTCGGTAACATGCATTTAGAAAGGAAGTGTCCCTCATGTCCCTTTAATAACAGGTGATATCTCAAAAAAGAAAAAAAAAATTAGGTGTGGTTTACTTTCAAATTTGTTTCACTGTTGTCCTCACCGGTATACTCTCAATTATGGGATATATGTCCTGAATTTTAGTTCAGAAATAGCACTGAAGCGACTGCAGGAGCTTTTGTATCACTGCTATGAAAACAGAAATTTTAAAGTAATTAGAGTAATTACTTTCTCAGGAAACATTATTGACATTAATTTATTCACTACGTATGTCAGAGAGGAGCTTCTGTTTAGATGTTCAGCAAGCAACAAAATATTCATAACTCAATTTTTCACTTTCTTGGTAATAAAATTAAAATGCCATAGCATACGCTTTCAGAAATGTACACATGATCTTACAGTGTAGACCAAGACTCACTGGAGAACACGAGAAGAAAGGAGCCGCTAATGCCGTATTAATATAGTATGAGCTGTACACTACAGAGACAACTGGTTCCACCACAAAAATGATCGCTCTGAGTACTCGCTATAACTCGGCACAGGGTCTTCCATGACTACCCTCCTCACCAGTCACGAACCCTCCGTCTGCTGCTCTGAAAACAGGTCTCCAAAGTCCCTTCGAACGAGCAACGAGCCCTGAAACCGCGCTGGGAAGATGCACGGCGAAACCGACAAGCACACGCGTGTCTGCCGGCAAACACCGAGAAGCGGGTGGCGGTGGGTGCGCAGGTGGAAACGGGCGTGCAGGCGGCAGGTGTGGGAGCGACACCTTCTGCCGTCCGGCCGAGTCGTGACCGAAGTTCCGTCCCCGTCTGGGCGACCTTTCCCCAGATCCACGGCGGCCGAACGCCGAGCTCCAACCCAGCCCTCCGCCCCTGCCAGCAGCCGCTTCGCTCCGGCAGCCCGTCGTGGGGCTTACCTCTGAGAGTCTCACCCTTCCAGTCCCGGGGGGCTCCCCGTCCCAGGTTCTCCGGCCCGGTATCACTGGCACAGCCTCTTCCGTTCGGAGCCCACCCGCCCAGGCCTTCCCCGCATCAATGTCTAGCTCACTACTAACCACTTCCGGTTCTTACTCAGGGTTTCGTTTCCGGAATACGTTCCCCAGAGAAAAAGGGAAACGCACTCCGTGGTGCGTTTAAACTCAAGTAACGCAGACCGTACGGTGTGAGGCTTTAGTGAGCGAGAACTGGATAGATACTTGTTTAAAAATAAACTATAATATTCGGATACGGCCGCATAGCGGCTTGAACTTCCGGGTCATCTGTCAACCAAACGGAAGTGACGACACTGGAAAGACGTGATCGGTGTCCCGTCGCCCCGGGCACGGCATGAAGGGGCGGGCCTGCCGGCTGGGTGGGCGGAGCTTCGATTACTCCCAGCCACTAGGGATGAGGGGGCGGGGCCGTGGCGTCCCACGCAGCGTCCGGCCGTAGGCGGGGCTCTGTTGCCGGAGTAACCGGGCGTTGGTGTTGGTGCTGGCGTCTGTCGTCGTGTCCCGGCGTCACCTATTTCCTTGTGCTGAGCTCCTGAGACTATGGTGAGTGCTAGGCAAGGCCAGAGGAACAGCTTCGGGGTTTTGATTACGCAGCGTCCGGGTCCAGCTCCTGGGGCGTGTGGACACTCGAGGCTTCCCCGTCTCTTCCACTTGAGCCCCATTGTCTTTTTTTTCGGGGAGCTGTCCCTGCGATTTCCTCGCAGCACCCTGAATTCCACTCTGGCACTGCTGAGCCTGTAGAGTAATGTAAGGGAAAGCTTAGGGGTACCTTTAAAGCTTTTGCTATGTCATTTCTCATTCATTGAGTTTCCGGGTTCCTTTAACTTGCGAATATATATAAATCCAAAGTTATGTATACTAATATCAACATCGATTCCTTAAATTTTCCAGAGGGCATTGCAAACAGGATAGGGATCTACGTCACAGTGGCTTATTGTTCAGGGTAAAGCCTCGTGCCCTGTACAGTTAAATGCTTAGCAAAAGCTTTTTTCCCCTCCTTTCTTGTAAACGTTTTTGCTTGTTGATCCAGATGCCCCTTTCGGTGCGCCGTGAATGGGCGCAAAATATACACATTTGGTGACTTTTTGGAAGTACGTGAGGTGTTCTTATTAGTAGAATTTTTAAGCGAATTCCTTTTGGTTGAACCTTTTCAGACGTATATTTTTAAAAGTTTACGTCTTTTTGTTCCCCCAGATGTACGTGCCCTTCAGCCACACTTCTCCATTTGCCCTAAAAGCTCCTGCACTTCCTTCTTTGTTCAGATGACACCTCGTAGGAGAGGACCCCCTGTCCACCCCGGCTAAAGTAGCATCTCCAGTTACTCTTGTCCCCCTCACCGTTCTGCACCTTCTTTTCTTCACTTTAGCACCCGACAAATGCATCGCACAGCTGCAATTTTAATAGTGATAGTGGCTGATAGCTACATAATGTTTTCCCTTTTTAAAATGCATTTAAGGTTTTCAACTAACTCCCAGTGCCCCTCAGAGGTAGGTATTGCATGCATGCTTGGAGAAGGAAGAGAGGCACAAATATTGAGGCAAGAAGAGTGATGCTCTGAAAACATAGTTGAAAAGAAGCATACTTTCCACTTACGTTCCCCTAGTCACTTGGTAGAGCCCCGGTGTGGGGAACTATTTTTGATCAAGGGCTCTTCATCACCAGAGATAATCTAGAATTCTAAGTCAAAAACAGTGGACTCTTCTATTCTGAGAGAGAGCTCTAGATTCATTCATTCATTTGACAATATTTTTAAGTCCC
>NW_011897121.1:3098-3382 GCF_000151845.1 Pteropus vampyrus | reverse complement strand
CAGAATCTTTAATTTCATCTACCAAACAATTTCAAGGGGAGAATGGTTAGCCCTAATTTTCAAACTTGCCTTTGACCAGCTGGTCGACAGGAGAGCTTGACCTTACGCCCACATTCTAAATTTTAATTCTTCCCAACTCAATACGATTGCAAACCTTGATATAAAAATAAATTAAGGATGAAAACGTACATTCGCACAAAAACCTGGACATGAATATTCATAGAAGTTTTATGCATAATAGCTGGAAACAGGAAAGAACTCACATGTCTCTCAACAGGTGAATG
>NW_011897121.1:0-1563 GCF_000151845.1 Pteropus vampyrus | reverse complement strand
ATTAGAAGCTTTACTGGTAATTAAAAATTAAGTCCTACGTGGGAAACTTCTGTATTATAGAAAGGACATGGAGGACAGGCTGAGTGACAGCATAGAGCTGACAACTGGCAAACTTGGACCCCTCCCTCCAGGTAGGCAGTGCGTCCTGGGCTTTCCCAGAATATCTCATTGAATCCCCTGAGAACTGGGTAGTACAGAGAATACGATCTTCGGTGTAAAGAACCAAGCTGGGGCTCATGAAGAGGAAACGTCCAGGCCGAGGTCCCAAGGAAAATGAAAATCCAGATAAGACGATGTGGGCCAGCAGGCTCTTGCCCACTGCAGTCACGTTAGTCAATGGCCAGTTGGAGGCGTCCTCTGTACCTCGTGAATCAACCGAAGGCATCAGTCCCCTCATTTCTTAAATGGAGAGGCTGATCCTGACCACAGGACGTTAGGGATGCCACGCGTTAACTTGAGACGGTGCCTGACGGCTCCTGGGAGCCGGACGTCTAACACAGCTCGAGGTTAGTTATTCTCAGCGCAGGTGTGCGCCGCGAAGGAAGGTAAGCCTCCTCAGCAGGGCCGTTGGCATTACTGTGTCAAAGGCGAGAACCTTAGGAAAAGAGGTACAAAGATTTCAGGTGTCTCCCTCTCGCGACGCCCTCCCTAGTCACCCACCTCCGCCCCAGGCTGCATGCGGGCGACGTTCTTTCTGGGTGCTGCCCACGACCTACCGATGTCTCAGCGCAACGCCGGGAAGCGTGCGGTCCCAGGCTCGCCTCCAGCAACTGCTTAACGGGGGACCCCTCACCTCCCATTATCCCCACCGAGCTCCATCCGAAGTAGGTGTCGTGCCTGCCCCTCCTGTTGAGGGCCACGCGCCCACAGCCAGCCCCTCCCGGCACGCTGAGTTAGGATGTCCGCTGGAGCTCCTCTTGCGCTGGAGACCCGCGGCCAAGAGCGGGTGTGGGCGTGGGCGCATGCGCAGCTCGGCCTGGGCGCAGACGCGGGTTCCCGCTGCGGGGCCCCAAGAGATAAGCGCTCCGCCCGGCCCTCGCTTCTCCCCTCCTGTGTCTTCAGTCAGTCTCCGCTTCTCATCACAGACCCCGCCAGCCATGCGGATTTCAAATAGATCCCCGCTTCCATCTCACCTGCAGATGTCCCTGATTCCTGGCCACTCCCAGCCCCCAGGAGGCAGTGGACGTCCCCTGCACCCGTCCCTGCCCGTCTTGGACCCAGAGGAGGGCAGGCTCGTCCTTCTACTTCTCCCGTGGGGCCCGGCTCTCACTCTCACAGCCCACTCCTGCCCCCAGTGCGGGAGCCAGGGGCTGGGAAGCAGGGCTAGTCCAGGGTGACAGCGTTGCCAGGAGACACCAGGATGCCACCCCACACCATCCTGCCAATGTCTCCATCCCCTTCTCCCTCCTTCCCAAGTCCTGCTTCTCTCCTTTCATTCCCTCCACCTCCACCCAGGCTCGTGCTCTCTCTGCCTTTCCCTTCTCCTCATTCATTTCTTCTCCTCCCTGACCCCCTTCTGTGCGTCATTGCCTCTGTGTGCCTCCGCTCTTTCTCCCGATGTCC
>NW_011897120.1:3360-5191 GCF_000151845.1 Pteropus vampyrus | reverse complement strand
GGCTCCTGTAACTAAGGAGACCCTGAGGTCTTTCAGAGGACACTGTCCTCTCCTTGGGTTTCCTGTAGTTAAATGGCTGATCCTGTCTTTCAGGGAATTGGACACTTGGGATCTATTTTCAACCTGGTGAGCTCCAATTTAACACTGAAGAGAGTCTGAATTTTCCCATCAGCCCTCACAGAAATGATCTCAGATACCATCTTTTTAGCCCAGAGGGGCAGGTAATATTAAAACCCAAGGTCCAATGAATGCTGATAGAACCTTTACATGATTTGACACATTGGCCTCTATTGTAATGAATATTTTAAAACATAGCTTCCTTTGCCTTTGTTCAGTGGCAGTTAATTTGCAGCCTTATAAATAGCCAGTCTTTGTGCCTTTGATCTCATTTCAATACTCAGAAATTTAATTAAAAAAAAGATTTATCACAAAGCTGTGTGATTACGACTCACATCTAGACAAAAACATATAGAAGATTTAATTTTTCTTTGATTTAATAGCTTTCATTTATTCAGATATTTATCAAATACATATTATATATATTCTGCCAGAAACCAGATATGTGGAGGGGTAGCAAGCAGAGAGGCCTCCCTCCTATAAATGTAAGTGATGAAAATGAAGTTATACTCATGAGGTAGTTGCAATAAGGAGGCATTAATAATAAGGCAATAATAATAATGAGGCATTCAAGTTCTGATGGGTGCAACAAGAAAGAGTAAGCAGTTTCCTTTAGATGATGCTACCAAGGCAACCTTTACAGAGGAGGTGATGATTCAGTTTTATTCTAAAGCTAGAGTAGGAGCTGGGTGAACATGTTGAGAAAGGGAATTCATAGCAGAAAAAAGAATGTGCTCAGAAACCAGGGCCTAAAATGATGGGTTGTTAGGGAGAGTGCAAATAGTCGATTATTTCTGGGCTGTGGAGTGGCACATGGTAGGCGGCAGGAGATAAAGCCAGTGAGTAGATGAGATTGCCATGATGAATGGTCTTGTATGTCATACAAGGGTAAAGATTTATGAGGAAAAGAACTGTGACGAGCTTTAGGTAGGAGTGTGACGTAATCAGATTTGTAGATTTGAAGAACCACAGTGCCAATAATGTAGCAAATAACTTCGAATAGGTAGAAGCCCAAAACAGGAAGGCATGCTCCAGGATCTTGCTGACCCTTGTGGGGATAACTATGAACACCACTTTTCACTGAATAGGACATGAATGACTGTGCTGGATTTATAGTTGAGACTTACTGGAAATTGCATTATAGAGTAAATCTCTGAGAAGTATTTAAATGTTATTATGAGAAAATTGTTTAAAAGCTTTATGGACCAACTTCAACTTGAACTTGTTCGAGGCTTTGTCTTATTTAGACTTAATGATCGCTCTCTGTGTAACTGGTTCTAGTGCCTTCACTAATGCCTCACTAAGGCCACAAGGTATGGTGGAAAGTGGAAAATTCATAGGTATTAGAGTCTGACAGTCATGAGCTAGAATATCTTCTATCTGTGTCTTTTCTTTTTCAGTGAACTTTAAGCTTTTTTTTTGGCCTATAAGGGGCCAACTATATTTCACTGAGGATTGAGGATTATCTAAGATTATTTAATCTTGTACAAGATACAATGCCTAATACAGAGTAGTTGCTTAGTAAGAATTAGCTTCCTTCTTACATTTTATTGTAGAGGATGTTTCAGATATTACATTAAGAAATCCAGGTGGCTGTTACCACATTTGCAATGTTCTCTTTGCAACATTCTCTTTTATAGGGCTTCAGAAACATAAACAGTCTTTCAATAGCTCTTCCTCCTATGTCCACCTTTCAAATATCAAGATTCCCCAG
>NW_011897120.1:0-1230 GCF_000151845.1 Pteropus vampyrus | reverse complement strand
GTATATATATATTCAAGGTGAAGGATTTTACAATAGAAACACACTTATACTTCCTCCATGAGATGCACTCTACTTCCTACTCTATTTTATTTCTAAAATGCTTGTCAAGATCTAGTAAACTGATTTCCTGACCTACTAGTGAGTGATTGCCTGTGGTTTGAAAAATACTTATCTAGTTCAACTTCCATCCTGATATAGAGAGCCTTACTTATAATAATAGATTGAAAAAGCAATATTTCTAATTAGTATATGGATCCCTTTCTCTGTAAACCCCACCGTCGTGATACAGTGTCCTAAACATATCTGTAAAATTCCTTTACATACAGACCAAGGAGCTCCTGGAGTCAGATGAATATAGAGAAGACTTGATTGAGCCAAGAATCAGAGGTCTGGATAAACCAGGATCTCAGCATCCCAGACCACGGGGATTTTCCACTAGAAGGACTTGAAAGTCCAAATAGATCTAAAGGGATAAAAGCTGGAGTAGTGTAAAGAAACTTGCAATAGGGTGAGAGTTAACAGGTTAACAGTTCAACTCCTAGATTTTGCTCCTGTGACCTAAGCTTCCCGGATACTGAGTCATGAACTAGTTACATCAGAATCACCTGGTAAATGTTTTAATACATGAATTCTTGGGCCTCGAACCTAGAATTCTGAACACTGGAGTGAGGCACGGGAATATGAACATTTTAAAAGCTCCCTATGTGACCTGTATGTGTGTGACCATGACTGAAAATATCTGATTTGAGTTTTATGAAACCTGGTTCTTATTCCAGAAAACAGTCATGCTGTCTGCATTTGTTATGATTGTTATGGGAGAATAAATGAAATAGTGCATGTAAAAGCCCCCCAAACAGCCAAAACCCTCAAGGAGCCAATATGAAGATCTTCCAACCTTTCCTGACAATCTGGGCAAATTAGCAATGTTTTTCTGAATTTTGAAATTTCAGAATCAACTGTAATTTTTAAACTAGGCATAACTAATAAACTTAAATTGCCAAAGTATAGAACCAAAAGTAGCATGAATGTACAAAAGAAGATTCTTTTCTTGTAATAGTTTTGAATATTTTACTTGTGGTAACACCAGAAATTTTCTAGAACTTAAAAAGTTTCACATAAATTTTTAGAAGTGTTACAAAATTAAGCCCTCAATTAAAATTGGTGTCTCTGAAATAAAATAACATATTGAACTTTTTTTCTGTGGCCAAAAAAAATAGATTTGTGTGTGTA
>NW_011897119.1:1103-3726 GCF_000151845.1 Pteropus vampyrus | reverse complement strand
TGCTAATTAGAAATACATTAAGTCAACACCATTTTCGCCCTGGGGAAGATTTAAAATGCTGTAGAGGACACTCTTTCCAGGCCTGTTGTGCCCTGTGTGTTCCCTCGGTAGTCGATATACAGAGACAGATAAGCGTCTCATCCGTGGGACCCCGGAGCCAGTCGAGAGGTGGCATTCCCTTCACTGCGAGCGGTCACTCATCGTTTCAGAGCGTCGGTCGCATTGTGGGAGCTCTCCGAGCTCCTCTGAAATGATGCTGGCGTGACAGTGAGACTAGGGGACTCACGGGCATGGCCTCGGGCCCCTCCCCCAGTGCCTGTGGATGACCGGACTTGGCTGGCCGGATGTGGAAGGCAGTGTGGACGAGCGGCCGCAGGCGTCGCGGGCACTCCTTGGCCCACGGCCCCTTCCATCTCCAGCACGGGCAGGGCGGGCGGAGTCTCGCGTGTCCGGGTGCCCTGAGCTCCTCTTCCAGTCACGTCCTCCCCCCTCTTACTCTTCTTCCTTCCTCTTCAACGTCCGAAGACGTTTCCATGGCATCGGGCCCACTCGACTGGTCCAGGATAATCTCCTCGGCGTGAGCTTCCCAGGCGTCTGAGCAGCCACTTAAATCCATCTGCAACCTTGAATCTTCTTCACGGCGAAACGTTTTCACAGGTGACAAGGGTCAGGGCATACACATCGTTTTGGGGGGCATTATTCTGCTCATCATACCTTAGAAAAGGAAGTGTTAGAAGCTCGTCCTGATTTTAGAAATATGACTAGACTAGTAGACACGGGGAAAAGCTATAGACAGCGACACATCTGGATTCATTGTAAAATTACATTTGCTGAATGTGCCCTAACACGTTAGCGAAAACTTCAAAAACATGCGCTGAATGTTAGCAAAATCTGACGGCTCCGAGGCTATCTGAAAAAAGATGGACAACTACCAACAAAAGGAAGATTTCACACCGGAAGAATATTCCTTCGTGAAGGATGAACAGGCAAGCGCGTCTGCACGTAGGCGTGCATCTAGCTGTTAATGTGTCATCCATATTAATAACATAAAATGATTAAAATGAAGACTATAATAAAATATATGTTAAAGAAATTATGGGAAATCATAGAAAACAAAAAAAATCTAGAAAGACTTTAAAGAATAGGCATAAAAATGGACAGAAATGAACATAAAATTCTAGAAAGACTTTAATCATAGAAAACAAAACAAATCTAGAAAGACTTTATATGTTAAAGAAATTATGGGAAATCACAGAAAACAAAAAAATCTAGAAAGACTTTAATAACCTTAAAGAATAGGCATAAAAATGGACAGAAATGAACATAAAATTCTATCATTAGCTATCAAAAAGCCAAAACGAGCAACACTTTACACAAGGAACGAGAGCACGTGAGCGCGCTGTCATGCCCCGGGACACCTGGTTTCTCGGTGCGGGCACAGGAAGCAGAGCGCGGCCTCGTTCACGCTGCCGGGGCGTGAGTGGGGAGAGGGAGGGGAAAGCATTCTGGTCGTCTCACTTTTTTAGGTTCAGATAAACAAAGGCCAAGCTTTAGGTCGACCGCGGTCACTGTGGGGCCAGTCGAGGACCTCATGGGAGTGGTGGGAAGGGGGTGGTGAATGGGACCACGGCAGGGCCCGGAGTCTGGTCCACGGTGCTGGGTGCCTTGGGTGTTTGTCCGCTGTCACTGGTCGTTGCTGGACGACATGCAGTGGCTCGAGGTGGCTCCGGATCCCTCTGTCCCTCTGTCTGTGGACTCAGAGTCAAGAACACTCTCTGCTGCCTCTGAGTCCTAGGGTCACAGGTTCCTGGGCCGCCGCCCTTACCCCAGTGAGAATCCCCTGGTCCTAGAGACAGATGAACCCTGGGATCCATCTCCAAGAGGAAACTCCCCTTCCCAAGCCAGTGCCGGGAGCAGCCTGTGTCACGTAAAGGCTGCTTCCAGCAGGTCATTTAAAAACATGCCTGACGTCGAGACCCCATAGGGAAATATCGTCTGCAATTCTGAACCCCTCCTTAATCCATCCTCCCTGCCAGTGCCCTAGGGGCCCATATCTTAGAACGAACCTGGGAGCACGCTTGCCCCGTTTCTCCAGGGTCACCATAATGCAAGGCTTGCTGCTCCAGGCCGTTTTACCCATCCTGGATTTCAGAGGGACCTATCAAGCTGAAAACCGATGGTGGGATTTTTCAGATTCCAAATTACATAACTTTTACATCCTGATTAGGGTAAACTTGGTTCCTATCACAGGTCCGTCAAATTATTAAGGCCGAAAATGTAGGGTGTCATGGATGCATCCTGAATCTTTGAACTAGGAGGTAAAAGAGAGAAAACGAATGTTATATAAATTGCCCACCACTGGCGTAGCACAGAAGGATTAAGAGAACATTAATTTAAAGATGTGGTTCCACAGTGTAGCAGTCAGCACGTCTGCTTCACACGCAGAAGGTCCTGGGTTCGTGCCCCAGTGGAGCCACAGTCCATGGTCTGTGGCAATGCCACCCTGAACAAGCCCGATGTCTGATCTCGGAAGCTAAGCAGGGTCGGGACTGGTTAGTACTTGGATGGGAGACCACCAAAGAAGATCAGGTGCTATAGGCATAAATAATAATAAATAATAATA
>NW_011897119.1:0-926 GCF_000151845.1 Pteropus vampyrus | reverse complement strand
AGGACCAGCTGGTGTTTAATTCTGTCCAGTCTGACAAAGATGATCAGAGGTAACTCGAAAGCCTACAGGAGACGCGCAGCCCTGTGTCACGGTCTCGGCAGAGGAGGGCTGTCTTTGGAGCAGCACTCCTGGAAGGTAGACCAGGTGGCCGGGGCTACCGGGACCCCGTTATAAGGTCACGCATGAGCAGGAGACACAAAAGGCAGAACTCTGACTCCTGGCAGTGGCTGCTGAGGCTGTCCCTTGCTCTCTCTGGTCCCAGGGACCCTGCGGCTCACAGGAGCCACACACAGTGAGGGACGCTCCAGCGTCCTCAACTGAATCTAGGCGACCGACTTCCAGAAACATGAGGCCCCCGTCACAGACCCGTTAATGACTTTATGGAAATGTGGGTTAAGCATGAATGCACAGACTGATGATTTATATGGCAGAGGGAGTATTCCTTTTATACAAAAGCTTTCTTTTATTTAATTCTCGTCTAACGCATGCATAACACAATTCTGTTTTGAGAAAAATCGATACTCAAAACAATGAGGACAACAACTTTTTAGGAATGAACTTATCGCCTAAAACACTATATTCTTATATAATCAGAAGACAGATTGTGGCAGGATAAAAAATTGTCTAAGGCACACGTTCTGTTTGGGTCAGGGATTCCCGTTTATCTGAAAGTAATTACACTTGTGGGTTTTTTTTTTTTTTTTTTGGTCATTACATTTTTATAAGTAAAGCCCATTTTTAATTTTGCTTCTTTTTAAGTTCTTTAACCTTGTATGTAACAGTTCGTTTATTTTATTTTACTTTTGGTCCCTTTACCCATCCTCTTTATTATTATAGTTGTCATAGGTGTTACATCTCATACGCGGGACAGTTTGTTTATAAACGGGGTCGCTGGGAGTCGGGTGCTGCCTCTGCTCTTGCTGAAA
>NW_011897118.1:8320-10571 GCF_000151845.1 Pteropus vampyrus | reverse complement strand
GTGCCAAGGGCTGTGTTAAGCATTTAATATCTATCACAGGTTGAGATCTCCATAAGTAGAGTTTGGAGTGCAAGATATTGATAAGAGAGAAAGCAGAATTGGACAGGAGAGAGAAGTCAACTGATGCCAGCTCTCCAAAGCCTTGGGTGACCCCCCAGGGAGCTCTGGAACGAGCATTGCCTGGCCAACCTTTATTTATTTATTTTTTTAATGCCTATAGCACCTGGTCTTCCTAGGTGGTCTCCCATCCAAGGCCGGACTCTGCTTAGCTTCTGAGATCAGACAGGATTGGGCGTGTTCAGGGTAGCATTGCCATAGCCTGGCCAACCTTTAAACCCCTCTCTCAGTCACTGGATGTAGGCTTCTCTGGGAAGGGTGTGACCTCAGGCTAGGTGACTCTGCAGACCTGAAAGAGCTGACAGCTAGAGACTCTCTGCTGATCGCACCCCCATGCCAGGCAGCAAGCCCTTCTATAAAGCGGGGTCTGGCAGCCTCTCTCTGTTTACCACGGCAGCCATGATCTGATCAAACCCCCCACATCTGTGCGGGAATTAACTAACCTATTTTACAGATCAGTTCACAGAGGTTGAGCAGAGCCCAAAGCTGCTTCCAAAAAGGAAGTTAGAGTTAGAAGCCAGGTCTGTCCGTAGTCAAAGTTTTATGGTCTTCTCACAATATCATAGGAGTTCTTTGCACTGAGGATCTATTTTTATCCATTTCTTGTAGGTGCAAATGGTGGCTGGATGGGGAGCATCGAGGATAATTTTCCCACACCTTTACCCCCCACAAAGTGTCCTTAGCGTCCAGCCTCATTTCCCTCATCTTTTTTTAGAACTCTCCCTTTCCCCTACTCTCAGTCCATGTGGTCCAAGTAGGGCTCCGCCTCCTGCTCCGATATAAAACATAGGACCCCGGCTAAGCCAATCAATGCATCTTATTCCCCAGGTCAGGCAATTGGTTCATAGCTGACACATGACCAGAGGGGAACCAATCAGAGTGAATTTCAGGACTTTTGACCCTGCAACAATATAGAACTGCATCTGAAACCGAAGATATTCACTGCTGTGTAACAAACCACTTCAAAACTAAGTGTCTTCAAGGAACACTGATTTATTATTGCTCAGGATTCTGTAAGTTGACAGTGGTGCTTCTGTTCCAATATGGTGTTGGCTGGGGTCATTTGTTTGGCTGCATTCAGCTGTGGCTGGACTGGAAGATCCAAGAAGAAATAATAGTGTAGGAGGGAGGGTTAGAGGGAGGAAGGTAGGAGTGGTCCACCCCAGGTACAGGAAATAAGGAGAAGCATTTTTTGCAGAAAGCTTAAAGATGATAATAACACTGACTAAAAGTCAGTCTGTTTTTTATCATCGCTGGATGCTGGCAATTCTAAACAATGTTAGTGTTAAATACCCCGCCCCACTGGGGTGGACCGCTACTCCACCTTATTACAAAGCCCTCTCTCAGTGTCCAGAACCCTTGTAGTGACTGTTAGCTGGAATACCTCAGTTCTCCTCTGTGTAGTTTTGCTTTCCATGTGGCATAGTGTCTTCCCGGACCTCTCTCCATGGTCTCTCTCTTCAGCAAGATACCATAGACTTCCTTACAGCATGACAGCAAGATCCCAAGAGGGAGCATTTCCAGACATCAGGCACAAATGGACAAGTGCTTATGAAGCCTCTCCTTCCATCACAGATGCTAATATTCCATTGGTCAAAGCCAGTCACATGGTTGAGCCTAGCATTCAAGGGCACCAGTACTGGGAGGCACAGTCACTGAGGGCCGCCGAGGTAGGAGTCTGCCACATGGGGCTTACTCATCACCTGGAGAGGAGAGTCAGCCAGAGCCATGAGCTGCCGGTGTGTCATCAAGCAGTGCCCTTAAAGGAAACAGATGCACTTGAACTGTAATTTCAGGGGAGTATAATAAATGGGTGATTTTCAAAGGTGTTAAAAGTGTTTAGAGAATCCAACAAAGGATGGTGACGTTCCTCTGGGCTAGTAATAGTGGGGAGCCTTTTGCACCCCTAGGCCCGAAGGGCAATAATAGCGTGTAGTTACTAGAATCCAAGGAGAGTAGCTGGCTCTAAGGGGTAGCTGCCTGATAGGAGCAGGGGCCTTTGGCAGAGGGATTTGACAGGGAGCATCCCAAGAGGGTAAAACAGTCTGCCTTCATCTTCGACTTCCCTTAATCACCTGCCATTGCTTCCCATTGGCTGGACCCCACTGGAAGCCAGAGGTCAAGGGGAGCTTGT
>NW_011897118.1:0-2155 GCF_000151845.1 Pteropus vampyrus | reverse complement strand
GGCGATAAACAAGTGCAGGAGGAGTGAGAACACAGTAAAGTGTGAGACTGGATGCTACATTAAGGAAAAATAAAGAGAGAGTGCTCTAACCCTCCCCCCAGTGGCATGGGGATCCCCCGACACTTTGAAAATGGGGATTTCTTATCTTAAGGAGAGTGACATGTAATGGTTAACAGGACATGTGCAAGGTTTACACCACTTTATTGGAAATCTGGCTGCACCTGGCTGTGTGACCCTCGGCAAGTTACTCAACCCCTTTGAGCCTTTGGCTCCATTATCTGTAAGATAGGAACAGAGAAGTTGTTAGGATTAAATAAGCTCTAAGCACAGTGCCGATATGTGCTGGGACTTGGAACAGCAACCCAAAATAGAAGTTGAGAGTATCTAAGCACTTTCTCAAGGTTACGGAGTCAACCAATGTGGTGGAGGCAGGCTGCAAACCCAAGAACACCTGATCTCAGAGGATTTCAGAGTTCCTCCCTGAAGGCAGCTTCACGGAGACAGGACCAAGACCAGGGGCGGGAGCTCAGGGCCAGCTTTCTGTCAACTGAATGCTTGCTCCCTGGTGCTGGTTCAGCCAACTGTAGCTACGAGTTTGCTTCCCCACTTCCTCCCCTCTCCCTCTTGCCTGCTCTCTGGGGGCTCCCGATACCAGTTCTCAGAGAAAAGGCACGCACAGGCAGTTCAGGGGTGGCGCGAGCTCAGCGGTTCTGGGATTGTTTTTAATTCAATATTTTGTCCCTGTGTGCCAGCCGCCTTTATTGGATGAGAACACTGTTATTGGATCCTGCCCTGCAGGAAAAAATGCAGGCTTCCCTGGACAATGGCAGCGAGGTTGTTCTAGAGTCTGATGAGTTAAGGCAGGGCGAAAAGTTCCAGAAAATCTTGTGGTTACAAGCTCTTCGGTGACATGCTCGAAAATATTAACATATGTATTCCTGACCTTTCCCCTTGCCCTTCCTTCTAGGGAGGACAAAGCGCAGGAGACAGGCTTTACATCGCCTCCCCCTTTATTCTGCACATCCACTGTACAGCTTGGTCCTGCAGATTTTAACTCCAATTTCTCCAAGTCCACTGTCACTTAGTCCACGCCCTAGCCATCTCCCACCTCGACAAGGGCTCTACCCCATCTTCCCCTGCCGCCCTCAAATCAATTGTCCTTACAATAGGCTCTCTTATTTGGGGTCTCCTAAAACCTAAGATAAGCATTCAGATGTATAGAGTTTAATCGGGGAGTGATCCCAGGGAACACTGGCAGAGGAGTGGGAAAGTAAGTCGGGGAAGGGAAGGTAGCCAGTCAAGGGGTTATCCAGCGGGTTACACTGTGGGCGCCTGGGGCTCGATCCCTCTGGGGACCTCTGGGAGCCAGTGGAATGAGGGAGCTGGGTGTTTATCTACTAAATCCTATCAGGCTGGTTTTTTTCTGGAGTGGAAGGGTGGGAAGGGGTGTTGACTCTGGTACCTCTGACTTGCTCCACAGGAAGGCAAAGCATGTTCTATTGGTCAGAGACAGTCCTTGGGTAAAGAAACACAGGTGCTGGCATTTGGAACTGCCCAGTGTACACTGAAATGTAAGGGCATATGGATGGGAAGTACTGACAGTACATCCTCTATACAGACACATTTCTTGACTTAGAGCCCCCTGATCACTTCCCTTTGCTCTTTGGGTAAAGACTCAAATCCTTTTTTCCATTCTACAAGGTCTGGGTGGGCTGGACCCTACTTACTTCTGTTATTCTACTTGCCTCTTCACTGCCTGGGCCCTAACCATCCTGGCCTTCTCTCTGTTCCTCAGATGTGCTTTCTCCACAGGACCTTTGTACATGCTGATCTTGCTGCCTGGTCCTTTCATATAATCTAGATAATTTCTACACATTCTTCAGATCTCTGGGCAGTCCAGTACCATCTCCCAGACTGGGTCATGTTCCTTCTGTTCTCCATTCCTTCTCTTCTGAGTCATTATTTGTGTGATGATGTGATTAATGTCTGTGTTTCCCACCAGACTCTGAATCCCAGAGCCCACACACTGCCTGATATATAGCAGGAACTTGGCATATATTTTGTCGACTGAATGAATGGATGAATGAGGATTCTATTGGAGTCTTTTCCTGTGCCAACTGGGATACTAGATATAGAGATAAATTTAAAAGAAACA
>NW_011897117.1:1753-2085 GCF_000151845.1 Pteropus vampyrus | reverse complement strand
CAAAAATTATTCCTACCTTAGGAAGCCTGCAAGACTCCAAAGTGACAGGGTGTGAGTATAGCTCTGTGTGCAGAAGTACATCGTGTGCCGGGGGGACCTTGGAAGTGGACATCTACATGTGGGACAAAGGAAGATTCCAATTCTCGCATCTTGCGTTAAGATATGGTCACCACTGGGGATGGGAAATTCGGAGGCCAATTCCAGAGATGAAGCTGTTCAGAAATGGACTGAGTTGCAGCCTAACCATGGAATTGGAATTCTAGGAACATCTAGTAGGTAGTTGACACTGATCTCTGAATTCTAAACAGGGCCATGTGGTTAAGCAACAGGAT
>NW_011897117.1:0-1703 GCF_000151845.1 Pteropus vampyrus | reverse complement strand
GCCTAACCATGGAATTGGAATTCTAGGAACATCTAGTAGGTAGTTGACACTGATCTCTGAATTCTAAACAGGGCCATGTGGTTAAGCAACAGGATTAAAAAGGACTAGAGTAACCAGTAGCTGGTCAGAAACTTAAAGCGTCCTCATTCCAAGACCTCATGTACCATAGATGTGGCCAGCTGCGAGCAAACCAGGTTCATCTCTTTTATCAGCCACTCTACGAGTCTTGATTTAAGGATTACGTGGAAACCAAGCAGTAGCCAGGGTTTTAGAATTAGTTTCCGTCTAATGCCAGTTTTACTATAAAATGTATACAAATAAGCTAATCCACCAATGGAAAGCCATAAAAAAAAAGCTAAATATCTAAAATAAAAAAAAATTAAAAAAAATCTGTTAACAGCTATTACAGCTGCAAAATTTTTATATGACTTCATTATGGAAACATGCTACTTGCTTTAAAATAAGGCAATAGCTTAAAGAAATCATTAGTTACATACCCACGCTATCTATACTATGGAAAACAGTATCATTAAGATTGATAGGCAATCAGTTCTATCCATGGTCCACCTTGGTCACTCTGTGCTACATACTATAATCTTCTGCCCTCAGCAGATGAACAACTGTCTATGACAAGCTGCCATACATCACTTCCCCTGCTCATGCGAATAAAATTATACCCACTATATACCTTGCCCCTGACCCCAACTTTCAATTTATAGAGAATTAGGAGTGTCTATCAGTTGAACAAATGCAACTCTTTGAGTGTTCCAGGCAGATTTGAGCCGAAGACCAGTTCAGAGGCCTTTATCTAATATTTACAAATCATGTAGAGATGCTTAGGGATATCACTTTTGGTCACAGAACTTTATTTTTAAACCAATTTTAAGTACCCAAGGATTAAGATTCAAAAAAAAAAACAGAACAAAAAGAGAACACGAGCTACAGTTGCCTACGTGCTGCTAATTCCAGCTGCCGAAGAGGCATTCCACCAAACGTCAAACAAAGGGCGCCTCTGGGCCAGACAAGGCAAAGGGCCTTCCTTGCTGTTCATTGTTGACTGTCTTATAGGAAACTGTCTGTGGCTTTCCCATTTAATGGGCCTCCTGTCTTACCTATCAAAGCATCCCTTTTCCTAGAGAAAAAGACTAGTAATAAATACTTAAGTATAGTGTATTCTTTCCTATCATCTTTTCCTGTCATCCCAGAAAATCTTAGTAAATATAAAAGTGAACTACTTATTGGAGTAAGTAGTACCTGTCAGTGGTGACTTAAATGATTTGCTGAGTGATGACTACCTTAAACTTTACCTCTACTTATCACTCTGCCATCACAGAAACTTAGGACATTGATTAAGCCCCACTAGTTACTAGTTTATTGACCAATTCAAATAGGGCTAGCAGGAGAGCTAATCCATAAGGCTTATGACATAAGCACTCAAGCATACTAAAGTCTTTGTCTGGGCCAACATAAGTTACCTAGTTACCTATACAAACTTTACCCCATAGCCCAACTCAGGAAAAAATAAGGAAGAATCGGGAGGGAGGGAGGAAGGGAGAGAGAGAGGGAGGAAGGGAGGGAGGGAGGATGAGAGGGAGAGAGGAAGGGAGGGAGGGAGAAGGAGAGATCAGCACCTATAACACACTTCATGCCACTTCACTTCTTTTTGCAGCTATTCCTAGCCAGCACTTGGGAAAGACTTTATT
>NW_011897116.1:1689-2895 GCF_000151845.1 Pteropus vampyrus | reverse complement strand
GAAGTGGTGCATCTAGGTAGGAGAGGGGAAGACAGAATTAGAGGTTGAACACAGAGGTGTGGGAACCATGGTTTTTGCCCACAGGGGTGGCCATGTATCAGAGAAGACTGGACAAATAGGTGAAATCGGAGAGAACAAGACAAAGTAGGGCAGTTCGTATCTCACTGGGACATCCTGGTAAGCCACTCTTTGGCCTTCTTTTCTTCACCTGGAGAATGGGCATAGCGATACTGTACCCACAGAGAAAGAGAGGGCACATGAACTCGAGCTTGGGTGCTCTGAAAACTGGAAAGTGCTATTAATAGTGAGAGCTTATAAAGCGAAGATTGTCAGCTGGTCAGCTGCTGAAAGGATGAGAAGAGCAGAGCATTGCTTGGGATGTAGTTACCATCTGTCATTTCTACCTGCCTGCCCATTCTTCCTTTTGGCATAAATTTTTAAAAAAGCATCTGGATTTTTCTTTGGAGAATTATCCATCCTCTTTCTCAGAGGCCGATACTCTTATGGTGGGCATATGACCCAGGACAGTCAGCCCCTTGCTGCAGTGAATAATCCAAGGATGGGTTTGTGACACACTGAGAGTCAGTCCCTGGACCCGCTTTTGGGAAAGAGGCTTTCTCTCCACAGGGATTGCTGAGCTGGCGGGACATCATCCTGAATCCGCTGGGGGCCGGAACACCCTGAAGGAACACCCTGCCTCAGACTGGAGCCGATACTTGGGAAAGTAGAGCTGAGAGCTAGTGAGGCAGACAAAAATCTTAATTATTATTTACTTTGAGCTCTATGATC
This sequence comes from Pteropus vampyrus, assembly GCF_000151845.1. Taxonomy (NCBI): domain Eukaryota; kingdom Metazoa; phylum Chordata; class Mammalia; order Chiroptera; family Pteropodidae; genus Pteropus; species Pteropus vampyrus. The sequence continues at coordinate 2,106 of NW_011897116.1, read as the reverse complement.
CAGCTATTCCTGAAGCAATTAATTTTGAACATTCAGTTTCTTAGTTGTATTTCTGCCGCTAGTAGCACATGTCCCCTCCCCTGTTTTGATCTGCCTTTACAATTTATTTCCAATGTCAAAAATCACAGACTAGATTTTTTAAATCATGATAAAGTCAAATAGTATTATATAGTAGAAAGAGCACTATGTCAGAAGCCAGTGGAGAGGATATTTCAGATAGAACAGTGTGAAAATAGAACAGATGCTTGGTCAGTATTTACTGAGTGCCAACTCAGTATGTCCCAGGCGTTTTGCTAGGCATTAGAGATATGGCAGTGAATGAGCCGACAGAAAGTTCTGCCTTCATGGAGCTTATACTGAATGGAATAAAATTAAAATTATAACTAAAATTTAATCAAGTGCTTATATGTGCCAGGG
>NW_011897116.1:0-369 GCF_000151845.1 Pteropus vampyrus | reverse complement strand
ATGATAACTAAAATTTAATCAAGTGCTTATATGTGCCAGGGACTTTTCAACTATTTGCTCATTTAATACTCACAATAACCCTGTGTCATAGGTATTATTAGCCATGCTCATTTTTTTACGGAAGAGGAAACTGAGGCCCAGAGAGGTTAAGCTTTTGGAACCAAAGTTACAGAGCTAGGAAGTGGCTTTGAACCCAGAATATCTGGTTTTCTTTTTTTTTAAATTTATTTATTTTAATTAGTTTCAAGTATACAGTATATTGGTTAGACATCTGTATAGTTGGTAAAAATGATCCCCCCAATTGCTCCCTCCCTCCCCTGATCCTCCACCTAGCCAACGTATTAATGCTGACTACATTCCCTATGCCGT
>NW_011897115.1:4615-7445 GCF_000151845.1 Pteropus vampyrus | reverse complement strand
AGTTTGCTTCACTAGTTTGCTTCCTCTTTGGAATAATGTGTAAAAGAAAGAACATGAAACTAATATCTGTCAGGGACTCAGAATTATCCTTCTGGAAAAAAATGGTATAGGAGAAGAGGACCTCATGATCTGCTTTATCTCCATCCAGCAGGACCAGGGTTAACTAAGACTTGGTTTTGGAATTTCCTCCTATTTCACAAAAGGAAAATAAGAAAGTATACATTCAAACATGTATTTGCTATCTCAACAGAAAGCTCCTTATCTCCCCCACAGCTGCCTGCCAAGCTCCAGAAGGTTTTAGGGTCAATGATTATCATCTCTCCATTGAGACACTTTGACATCTGTGAATATGTTGACCTTGAAGACTGGACCAAGTCATTCCTAACAGATGTTAATTTGATTGCTCAGTTCTGACCTCTCTTGGGTCTGGCTTTTGTCTTCATCACTATATTAAGATGGTGATAACCTCCCTAAAGTCATAAAAATGCTCTGATAAGCCTTATCGATCCTGGATTTAAAATTGAACAGATAACCAAAGTGTATTATTATAAACTTTTAACCTACTTTCTATGATATATGTCGAGACAGAGACAAGAGTTAGTGTTTTCTGTTTCATAAAAGACCTCTTTCTCATTTGTTTTTACATTAATAATTACTGCTTTAAAAGTAACCCAACCTACTCCATCCGGTTTGCATTTATTTTTGTTGGCCTCTGAAAAGAGTAAGGACATTTATAATCAAGAAATTATTGAAAATCCTTTTCTTAAAAATTTTGGCCTGAGAAAAAATTGAAAGACAATGAGATATTAAAAATGGCGATACTCATGGCCTATCTTTAAATAAGTCCTGTAGAGTTCAGCCCAGTGTTACAAATAATAGCTATCTGTTTGTGTTGCCACAGATACAGAAGTCCTGGAAAATAAAACCATTTATTTCTGCTGTGCTGTAATGGAAAAAGAATGACTTGGAAGTCAGGCAGAACTGGGCTCAAATATTGGCTCCATAACTTACCAGCGAGGTGTCCTTGGGAAAGTTACAAGACAGAGCTGAGAATGAATGTCCTCACAGATAATATGAGGATAATACCCATCATAAGATACACCCTCCTTCAAAGCTAGAATTCTCATTCCCAAGCCTCCTTGTTAATCATGCCCTCAAACTCTAATTAATGAATAAGCTCTAATTAATGACACTTTTTTGTCTTTGTTAGAAACTTCTTAACCTGAGGTAGAGATACTATTGGCCAAAATGTTTTTAGATTAGCAGACAAAGGGGCTTATGGTAGAAAAATAGATAAATAAATTATCACTAAACTATTAAAATGCCCCAGAATGGCTAAATAATGTGTCTTAGAGACTTGGAACAGATGACCTAGGGTGATTAATTTGGTTGAGGTGATAAGGAACAAGGTCTTTCTATGGTCAAGTAGAAAAGGTAGGAGGAACAAGGTCTAGAAGGTTCTAGAGGAAGCCAGGGTTCTAATCCAAACAATCCTTGGGTTAGGCCTTCAGCAACTTTATCTCTGCCAGCCACTGCATTAGACTCCACAGTAGCACCAAAGGTTTCTTGTGGGAAAAAAACACCTCAAAAAAGAGGACAAATCAGAACCACATTCAGAGATGTCTGAGTAGAACTTCACCTCTCCCTTCCTGTTTGCTGATGCCTGAAATTCTTTAACTTGAGTGGGACACCTTTCATCCCATAATTATAACTAAAAGGCTTAAACTTCACAGGGCTATTTCAGACAAGGTGCTGATGAATATGAGCTCCAGTCAAAATATAATCAGTCAATCAGTCAACAAGTGCCAATGACTGGTTATCAGATATCTCTCTGTTTTGAGAGAGGAAAGAGGTGAAGGGAGCAAAGCCCTGACCAGCTTAAAAGAGAGAAAGGGTCACCACCAGAGGAAAAGCTCATAAGGAAGTTTTCCTGTATCATACTTTTGCCCCAGAGGGGTCCTGTTTGCAGCTGAGAGAAGCTGACTGAGCTCTGAGATTTGATTTGAGGGCATTTGGGGGTTTATAAAAATTGTTTTGTTTTTGTTTGGTCAGGCTTCTGCAAATATCATAAATTGTTAGATAGATTTATGAATTACATTTCCTTTAGTGGTATTTATTTTTCACAAGGCTGGTTGGCTTCTTATTGGAAAAATAAAGGGTGACCAGTAAATTGATAGCTTAGCTCTTAGAAGGAAGACTTCAACCTCCATCTGCAAGTCCATCTGCAAAATATTCCTTATGTAGTTATCCAGACCAGTCAGCCAGCCCATCAGTTAGTCACATATTCAGTTAGTCAGTCAGTCACAGAATTAGTCAGATATTCAGTCAAAGATGCAATCAGATGTCAGTCAGTCAGTCAGCCCATCATTCAGACATTCAGTCAGCCAACCAAGCAGGCAGAGAGTTGGCTAGTCTGACAGTCAGTCAGTCAGTCAGTCAGTCAGTCAGTCAGTAAGTCAGTAAGTCAGTTAGACAATTAGACAGTCAGACAAGCAGACAGTAAGGCAGTCAAACATTCAGGTTTATGCTTATACTGTAACTCAGGTATTGCTATAATTTAAATGTTTCCTCCCTTCAGATTTTAGTATAACTTTAGGGAGTTTTAAGTATAAAGTAGGTATAGGGCCTAAATCAAAGAATTAGTTTTTAGTGACCTGGAATTAATCTCCCATTTCAGCCAGTTATACGCCAGATTTCAAGATCCTCTAACAATCTCTTTCATAATTCTTGAGGCTGGAGGCAACTACAGTCCAATGGAGAACACAACAATTCTCAAGTCTCGAGACATGGTGCTTGGTACAAAGTGAATCACACTATAGAAGTTTATATC
>NW_011897115.1:0-855 GCF_000151845.1 Pteropus vampyrus | reverse complement strand
TGATGTACAGATTAAAGCATTTATAATCTTTTAATAAACTGTAGAAAAATTTTTTGAGATAGAAGCCCCTCAGGGAATATTCATATATTTATTCATTCTCTTCATTGAGACTGAGGCCACAGGCACCCCTTAATGCCTGACTTGTGGCCAATGACACTTCTGCTATTCTTTGTAAACCTGTCCCCAACTGGGTGCCACCCTTGTCCCTCCATGACTGCACATACTTTGGCTTTGCCATGGCCATCTGTTCCCACTTCTTAGGAGCCCTATCCATAGGCAACAAAGGTCCTTGGCACTGGGCACGTCTGTATCAGCTCAGTAGCTGTCTTCTGCCTCCTCCATCCTGAAGATGTACCCAAAAAGTTGACAAAGGATGATTTGCAATTCTTTCCTCCATAGTTAAAAGTAAATGCCCTAAATGCCCAGAGCAAAATATCCTCAGCAAAAGCCAAAAACAATAAGTAGGGCTGTCTTTTCAAAACATTTAACAATTTACCAAGATTTTTGTTTTCATTCTCTTTCCTTTAAATTAATGTCAAGGAAAACTGGTGAAGTTTTGTCATTCAAGAAGTTTCCCTTTATCACTTCTTTCATCCTTCTTTCTCCAACTTCTTTCATTCCCTCCCATTCAAAACACCACTAACAACACCCTCTGCTAATGGCTATTTTGCTGTCAGGCTTAAATGGGTCAAAGTTTCAATCACTAGTGAAACAAGAGGGAGTTTGTTTGGCTTAGATGTGGGAATGTACAAACACTGGCTTTTCATATGGTAATATGTTATAGGGAAGCATCCTGCTGGGCCTGAGGCCACGGGCTAGGGCTGATAGCCACAGTTTACAGGAAGGCATTGGATG
>NW_011897114.1:4221-5825 GCF_000151845.1 Pteropus vampyrus | reverse complement strand
GGGCTGCGGAGGGTCACCGCTGGCAAGGCACCGCCCAGATGTCACGGAGGAAACGTGACTCTATTAGTAATAGGGTTGCCGATTCGCAGATGGCTCGTGAAGGCGGCTGCCTGTGGAACGAGCTGAAGGAGAACCCGCTCTCTAGCAGGAGTCCCAGGATGCACAATTCCCTGCAGAGGGTCCCTTGGATGACGCAGGGCCATGCGACGTGGGGACGCAGGGGGTGAGAGCTGGGACTCGCACTCGCCGAGTCCTTACGATGTGCCCTGATCCTCCCAGGAGGTCTCGCACGGAGCTTCTGTTACTCCTGCCCATTGTCACAGCTGAGGAATCCGGGCTCGTCGGCGCGGACTCATCCAAGGTTACGCTGGAGCACCAAGGCCAAGGGTGTCTGGCCCCAAAGCCACGCTCTTCACAGTGGGCCTTATCCGGTACCCAAACTGACCTTTGGCCAAGGTCAGGACTTTGCAGCACTGGCACCGATGACATTCGGGGCCAGGCGATTCTGTGTCGGGTGTAGGAGGCTGCCTCTGCCCGCTAACTGCCACAGCACCCCACAAGATGCGACCACCAAAAATGTTTCCAGACACTGCCAGATGTCTCCCTGGGGGGCAAAATGGCCCTCTCTTCAGAACCGATAGCCCAGATATTTAATAACAAGTACAGTTTTAATCTTTTCTTGTATTGTTCTCTAATTGCTTTGAAAATATAGCTTTTATCTTTACCAAAAAAACAGTGATTTGTATAGGGACAAGACAATGTCATTTATTTCTTTTGAATCCTCACTGTGCTAAGGACTTAGCACGCAAAAAAACACTGGTTAGGTTTCAATCATAATTTAAACGTAACTCATACTCGAAGCAAAACCGGCTCTGCTTCATGGCACCTCCCAAAGAGCAAGGCCACGGCCATGCAGCGCTGAGGGCCGCCCGCCACGGCCCCTGCCAGGAGTCGGATGCCAGCCCAGTCTCTGCAGGGACCACGGCCCCACTCTGGGACAGACGGCCGCTGCCCGTTCTTGACAGTCCTCTCCGGAATTGGGTTCTGGCTGATGCCTGGCTGGCCCTTCTGCCTCTTCCTTGGCCTCCACCCCTTCAACACAGTTTTCTGGTGCTCCTCAAAACCAAGACAAACAGAGTCCTCATCTCCGTAAGCTCAGGGCAGAGAAGGCCAGGGGGAGGACGGAGGGCTGGCTCATCGGGCAGCGGGACTGAGGCCTAAAAAGCTCGCTCCTCATGAGTCTCTGTCCCTCCGTCATGGCAGCCACTGTCCTAGGCAGCGGATGCTCTGCTCCTCAGGAAGATGCAGGAAGAGATGGGAGGGAACGGAGAAGCCGAGATGTCAGAGACAGAAAGGACGGTTCTGCTCTGCTCTCCGTGGAGAGTCAGCTCCGCCCTCAGCCTCTCCCGTGGAGCCAGGACATCTGAGGCATGGTCTACAAACGACATTGTGGGTGCGGCCCAGTCAGAAAGTGTTCCACAGGAGGAGACACCCCCAGAGTCCCGGCTGGAGCGTGGCTCTGTAATTAATTCTCTCTGCCAGGAGTAAACTTTTTCTTTCTTCTCCTCCAATTCTTTCCCGTCTTCCTCTGTTTGTAAATGGTC
>NW_011897114.1:0-2461 GCF_000151845.1 Pteropus vampyrus | reverse complement strand
GGACATTTGGGGAAAGGCGGGTCGGGCTCGGTGGGGAGAGAGCAATCTGGGCGAGAACGACTATGCCTTCGAAGTGGGGGCCCCGGTCGGTGGTTATCAGCAGCTTCACTGAGAAATACAGAGAAATACTAACGCTAATTTGAGGCGAGGAGAAATCGTTTCGTGTGACCTCAGGCAGCGACCTTTTAAGAAGCATCCTGTAGCTTCTGAATACAGACAGGCCGAGAGGTCTTGTGGGAAGAGGTGAGGCTAGGACTCAAAACTCTGGGGTTCGAGCACCGACATTTTTTTTTTCACCGGGATGATAATTACGAAACCCGAACATTAAATTCTCCGCTTCGAGAATGGGGACATAATGCCTGCTCTCCTGCCACCCAGGGTTTTAGAGAAGTTCATGCACTACGAGTTATTCTCAATGCACATTAATATTCATAATAGATGTGGTAATGGCACCACTTTGGGGGACATTTACTGCTTTTGGAGACATCTCACATCCTTCCTTTGTGACAGTGCCCCAGTTTACTCTGGGGAATTAATTCTGCTCCATATCTTGAAAGAGTAGCCACCGAGAGTCCCTGATCTCCTGAGGCTAAGCAGTGGACACCTGTCCAAATGGAGCCAACTGGGACTCTCTCCTGAGACCGATTCTTTTTTAAAAATATTTTTTTCAATTACAGTCGACATACACTATCGTATTAGTTTCTGGTATACAATACAGCGATTAGACATTTGTATGACTTATGACGTGATCGCCCCAATAAGTCTAGCGACTTACGTGACAGCCGTGTGACAGACACCACACGTCGTTATTTTATGATTGAGTATATTCTCTGTGCTGGACTTTACATGCCTGCGACTGTTTTTATAACTGGCAACGCGTGTATCTTAACCCCTTCCCCTTATTCACCCTGGCCCCCCCTCCCATCTGGCAACCACCAAAAACTATCTGTGAGACTGATTCTTGAGTAAGAAAATGCAAGATCAGCAAAAATCAGTCGAGTTGAGGCTTTTCTAGCTGGGGAGCCCTGAAACAATATCTGTTAATTTTTGCTGCACAGACGCTGGAGCATCTCCGGCAGGGCAGGGACTATGCCGTCCGTGTTCATCAAAACGTTTTTACTATCTCCCTGGCCACACACAAAATAACAGTGGAAGTGACCCATGTCACCGTCAGACCCGGTGCCGAAAAAATCCCACGTGACCTACCTCGCCCTCTCTTTCTGTGCAGCTGGGAGCAAAGGCCTTCAGTACAGCAGAGCCAAACAACGGAGAAGCCTGGCCCCCTGCGCCACCACCACCAGAACGGGGTGAGCCTCGCACTCACGCCTGTGATGAGATGAAGTAACCAGCTCCCACCGTAGTAAGTCCCTGAGATTTGGGTTCGTCTTTACAGAGGCCAACAAGACTGACTCTGATATACCATTCCCCTTCCCAGAGACTGCCTGTCCAGCCTTGCGATTTTGATATCCTTCCAATGACTTCCTATCTGCTCCAGTTAGCCAGCGTCTGCTTCTGTAGCTTTCGATCACAGTCTCTGATGGGTCCATCACTGGTAACAAATCAAAAACCTAGATAAAGAATTATGACCAATGAGATGAAACCAGGGTATCTCACTTGAGACTGTAGATTTTTACTGTATTGACACTTTGTAAGTCAACAACTATATATGTACACGTACACACACACACTCACACTCAGCACTGACTAACATTTAAGAGGCCGCAGAGTAAGTATGTTACAGTGTCTTTATCGTAGACACTGTGCTAGGCATGGCGGATGGAAGGGAGGATGAGAGCTGGTCCCGGCCCCTGCAGAGCTCGTGGCCTGCTGCGTTGAGAAGCTTCCGGCACCGCGCCAAATCCAGGCACGCGTGCGGTGGTGATGCTACCGCTCACGCGGAGTGCGGCTAGCCTGTCGGGCCGACGGGGCCCGTCCCGGGCCCGCTTCACGTTGCGTCATCTCCCCGGGTGTCCTGTCTGTTCCTTCCTGGTTCTGACGACCGCTCCTGATTCTCGGATCTGTCCCCTCCGGTCCTCGCTCCTCCACTGAGTCCCAGACACGCATCTCCAATCGTCAGCGGGGCCTCTCCACCTCGGGGTCCCTCCCAGGCCTCTCGCAGGCAACGTGTCAGGCACCAACTCACTCTCTGTCTCCGGCCCGCCTCCCGACCTGTGTCCTGTCTCCGAGTTGGTGGAACAGCTGGCTGCCCAGCTCGGAGTCACGGCGTCCCTTTGAGTCGTGCCTCTCTCTCGTTTCCTTTCATACATTAGTCACCAGGATCCGTCGCTTCCGTCCCAGGAACGTTTCCGTTCGCCCTCGGCTTCAGACTCTCGTCTCCTCTCATCCACGCTGCTCCGGCAGCCCCGTAACTGGTCCTCCGTTCCAGTACTTTCTCTCCAATGCATCGTCCGCCCTGCTGCTAATTATTGCTCGGGCCTTGAGATCCGATTCCATTCCTCCG
>NW_011897113.1:0-1611 GCF_000151845.1 Pteropus vampyrus | reverse complement strand
CATAGTCATCCATAACTTGTTTTTCCACTCTGTGTTTTGTGTGTGAGCTGTATTCATGTCGATGTAACTAGCCGTACCTCATTATTTTCCACTGCAGTATAGTATTCCGCACTATGCATTTGTCATGATGTGTTTGCCTAGTCTCTTGCCATTGAACCTTTGCGTTGCTACCAGATTGGGGCTATCGTAAACAGTGCAGCTATAAATATTCTTGTACATGTCTCCTGATTCACAGGTGCAAGAGTTTTGCCTAGGTAGAAGTGTTATTACTGACTTGTAAAGTTTACATCTTCAACATTACTAGATAATCCCAAATTTTTTCCCAAGGTTTTGTACAAATTTGCATTTTAATCATTCGTGTATAAGAATTTCTGCTTTACGCACACCCTCTGCGACCCTTGGTATTATACTTTTTTTTTTTTTTTGCCACTGAAATGGGCATAAAACAGTACCTCATTGTGGTTCTAATTTGCATTTCCCTGATTACCAATGGAGCTGTGCATCTTTTCATAATTGGTCATTCCTGTTTCTTCTTCTGTGTAATGCCTGGTCATGTTATTGGCCCATTTTTCTGTTGGGTCACTTGCAACAGGGGTCAGAAGTGCTGGAAAGAATGAGGAAGAACGCAATTTTAAACATGGCGATCAGTTCTGTCCTCATTGAGAAGATATTTGAGCAAAGGTACAAAAGAGATGGAGTTAGCCCTGCAGAAACTGACACTATGTATCCTTTGAACAACATCTCCTCACCTTCCCCATCCCTAGCCCCTGGTAACCACACTTCTACTTCGTTTCTGTTAGTTCACCTATTTTAGATTCCACAGACAAGTGATATGATACAGTATCTGTCTTTCTCTGTCTGACTTATTTCACTTAGTAATGCCCTCGAGGTTCCCATGTTGCTGCAAACAGCATGATTTCCTCCTTTCTCATGGTTCAAGAATACTCCTCTGTGTGTGTGTGTGTGTGTGTGTGTATGTGTGTGTGTGTGTGTGTGTGTGTGTGTGAATCGCATCTTCTTTATCCATCTGTCAGGAGACACTTAGGTTTTGATAGCTTGTCTATCATGAATAATGCTGCAGTGAACAATGGGGTGCAGATATCTCTTCGAGATCCTGACTACATTTCTATTGGATATATACCCAGATCATATGATACTTCTATTTTTAATTTTTTGAGGAACCATGATAGTATTTTCTATTAGCGATTCCAACTTAGATTCTCACTAAAAGTACACGAGGATCCCCTCTTCTCCACATCCCCACCAGCATTCACAATATCTTGTCTTTTTGATGATAGCCATTCTATGAGGTGTGTGTTGATATCTCGCTGTTGTTTTGATTTGCATTTTCCTGATGACTAGTGATGCTGAGCATCTCTTCATGTACCTGTTGGCCATTTGTATGTCTTCTTTGTAAAAATGTCTGTTAAGTTCCTCAGACCATTTAATCATTTGTAGCGTTGTTGTTTTTTTGTTTGTTTGTTTGTTTGTTTGTTTTGCTATTGAGTCGTATGAGCTTTGTATATTTTGTAAATTAACCCTTTATCAGATACATGATTTGCATATATTTTCACCCATTCAGTAGGCTGCCTTTTCATTTTGTTGATAGTT
>NW_011897112.1:2839-4304 GCF_000151845.1 Pteropus vampyrus | reverse complement strand
GAAATTGCCAAGTTGTTTCAAATAGGCGGGAAAAATAACTCTCAATTGCCTTTTATGTATGTTTGCTGAAAAACTATCTGGACTCTTCATCCTAGTCTCTTCTTTTCATTTTCTTCAGTACTATAGCAAGACGTTACAGTTGTCCTGTCCTGGGGAGTATAGTATACATTGGACATGCAATTTAAGATTTTTCTTACAAATTGTTAAAACTCTAGTTCAAGCTGTCACAGCAAGGCCGGGCTGGAAATATTACACAGTAGCTCAATCCCTCCAAATGGAAAAGTACACAAAGTCTCCATGCATGCTACTGCAATAGCTCTTTGGCTCCGGTTCAGAATGCAGGCTGGCCAGCCTCCCCGGTGCCTTTTTTTTTTTAATATAAAAATGGAGCCTCTCAGTGATGATACAGTTCCTTTGGCTTATTTGTATTGACAGTTCTGTCAGTGATGACTTGTCCTCATCAGAGATGTGAGAGGTGACACTTAGAGGGTTACTTTGTAAATGACCTTTTTAAAATTAATTATGCTACTGAGTCTTTTCCGTAAATTAACCGCTAAGATGAAAAACTGGACAGAGTCAAGTTTCTGTAGTCATTCTGTAATTCATTTGCTCATGGTTTCCTTAATTCATTCAGACAAGTATTTATTGAATGGTGCCCGACCCTGTGCTAAGCACAGGAGAAGATAGTACAGCAGAAATAGTTCTGACAAAAATCTTGGGAGAATCCTCTTCTTATTTGGGTGGCTTGACTAGGTGACTTTTGGTGCCCAGCCTATGAAAAAATTACACATCTCCAACCTGTAGAACTCAGATGTTATCACATGATTTACTTTGATCAGGGAAACGGGCAAAAGCGACACCCATCATTTTCATGTGAAAGCTTTAAGAGCCAACACTTGGTCAGCCATCTCTCTCTGCGTTCCCTCTTTTGTGAGCTCAACGATGTCCCCAACATGGGCTGCTCTTTCTATTTAGTTCCAAGAGGAGAGGCAGCACCAAGATGGGAGCAGACACCTGATGTCCAGGGATCATGCAAGGAGAAAACATTCTTGAAATTTGGGACTCATTTGTTACCGCAGCATAACCTAGCCTGTCCTGGCCTATGCAATGTGGTATTACTGCAGGTGCACACTATAGCTACAGCATTGTCTCTCCAACACTGAAGTCTGAAAGGTTACTTCCTGGTAAACTCTTGCCCTGTTTAGGACCCATCTGAGCCTGTGTCATCCCTTCTGCCAGGTTCTTTTTCTTTTGACAGTTTCCCAAGGGAAATATGTCTCCTGCATACATCCATTACTCACACGTGGTTGCTGGTGCTCAGAAGGTGGAGCCGGGAATATGGGGGGAAGGGGATGCACAGCGTGCTGGGGAAGTGTAGAGTGAAGTTGGGAAGAGCTGAGGGAGTTGCTTCAGGGGCTGCATCTGTAGGAACTTCTGCTCGATTCTTGCCCCAGATGTCACAGCC
>NW_011897112.1:0-364 GCF_000151845.1 Pteropus vampyrus | reverse complement strand
AAAAAAAAAAAAAAAAATCTGATGATCTTATTAAACTTTTAGCAAATTTGAGCAAAGAGAACAGACAATTATCAGGAGTTCCTGCAACAGATTCTCTTGAGCTTCTCATTTCCAGAAATTGATAAATGAGTCTTACATGAAGAACAAAAGCACTACAACATAGGCCAAAATATTAACAGTGAAATGTATGAGAAAGACCTTCCAGCAATTAAAGCTACAATTATAATTTCTGAGGACATAGATTCCAACCTTTAAAACAGGAACACCATGGCCTCATATTACTTACATTTATAATAGCAATTAACGCTGAGAACGGAGAGTTGCAAAGTAAACTTTGCAAATCAATTGTTATTAAAAAAAAAAA
>NW_011897111.1:4788-5956 GCF_000151845.1 Pteropus vampyrus | reverse complement strand
GAAGCACCCGCATCAAAACCCGAGCTTCAGAATTCGTAGTAGCCTTGCTGGCGGATCACACTGAAAGCTGAAAGGACTTTTGTGGTTGCCTCTGTGTGACACAAGAAATCAATGTGTCTGAGAGAAGTAGCGTTTCTCTTTTTTGAGGAAAAACGTACAACGAAGGGGAATGTTTGATGGCAAGTAAATACGCAGCCTGCCAGATCTTTAGGGCAAAGATGTGGCCGGTCGTCTTTTGCAGGCAGGGTAAAGGAGGATAAAAAAATGTCTGTGCTGTGTGGCTTGCATCAGGGCCGCCCGTGTAGAAAGTTCTAGAATTCACGCAGTTTAGACAAAGCGGTTGATTTAGCAAATACGTCCTCTCGTTCGTTGGTATTTCCCATGTGTTTTTCTCCACCCCCCGCCACTCGCCATCATGAGTCTGAATTGGCTCTTTAAAGAGATTGAGTGAAATTTAATTATCCAGGGAGATCTCACTGGGTTTTCCTCAAGGATAGTCTTTCTGGCTGGCAAGTCTCAGGTGAGTGTATCAACGGTCGGAAAAAAATCCTTCCTGGGTGGAAATACCAAAGAATGGCATTTAATATTGCTTACGTTTTTGTTTTAAAAGTTCTCTTCTCTGTAAATTTCAGTCTGACTCCGCATTCGTATGCTTCCTGTTTGAGAATCACTCTCTGGGGCAACCAATCTATTAGCAGAAATTCTCGTGTTGATGATGCATGAAGCTGCCTCCATGGTAGGTCTTTCGATATGGGTTTAAATATGGTTTTCCTGAGCATTTTGGGCAACGGGAAAATCCACACACTCTGAAAAATTCTTAGCTTTTCAGTATGTACCTTCTCCGAAATGTTTCGATACTGGGTGGGCAGGGGGGTGACTTTGTTCCAGAGTTGGGTGAAATCCTTCCATCTAGGCTGCCATTTGCCATCGGTCTTGCTGCCTGATTTGCTCACTTTCTTCTTCAGTGATGGGAGGCTCTGTCTTGCCTTTCACCAGGGACCCAGAGGGTCGTGTCAGAAAATAGCAGAGTCTTCGAAGAAACATCCCCTCACTTAGAGTAAATTATCACGTCCTTTGCAGGCCACCAAAGGGTATTTCAGGCGTCACATTGGCACCCGATGGAGAGCAGGCGCCTATTCGAATACCTTCTGGCCAGTGCTGGTCCATT
>NW_011897111.1:0-1353 GCF_000151845.1 Pteropus vampyrus | reverse complement strand
TCCTGCTTAGGTCGTGGGGGGCTCTGGAAACCCCTGTAGGTCGACCGTAGGTGTTGGCATGGGTGTTTCCACCATAATCCTCATTCTCCTGACACCAGCCACACCAGCAGAGGGAAAACTTGTGCATTTTCTTCGTTTGTAGAAAGGGATATTTCTAGACAACATGTTTGTCTATTTTTTTTATTTTTATTTTTATTTTTTGGTCCCCTTCTCCTTCTCATCAATCAAGTCACAAGGTCTGCTGACCAGATATGCTCTCACATTTTTAAAGAACGTTCTTTTGGGTGGTTCTGTTTTGCTTTTAAGTTCAGAGTCGAATTCAAAGGGCCAAACGGGTGTGTTTTGTTAGTTATTTCTTCGAATCTCTTTTTGGCGCTCGCATGAATGGTGTTGATTTTTTCACTAATGAGGGCAGGTGGAGAAATCGGAGTGGCGTTGTTCTGAGATCCTGTCTCTGGAGTTGATCCTCTGCTCTCTCGAGGGATGAACTTGTACTTCACCAGGTTCATGGATCGCCATGATTAGTTTCTCAAGCAATCAGCTGTCTCACTGTCTAACGCCGAATGTTCAGGGGATCGCACAAATTCAGCATCATGTGACGCCAGCAGTGTGTACCCTTCAAATTATAGCTCTCTCGGTTCCATTTACGGTCACCCTTTTTCCGCTCAGTTTGTCATCAGAGTAAGTCATTTTGGGTGTTAGGTCAATTAACTGAATACGGGCTGTTTCGCATCGTAGATCCCCTGTGACAACGAGATCTCATAATAAGAGGTGCGTGAGCATGAGATCTGTGTCATGTGGGCCTGGAGTGGGGTTCGTAGTGATTACAAGAGGATTTGAGAATGAAAGGAAAAAAGCTGCCTCAGACTACAGTCCCTGGACCGTGAGTGGACCAGTAGATTATCACACTGTGGTTGGGACTTTTGGGGAAATCTATAAAGTTCTGCTGTGTCTCTCAAGAACAAGAGAGAGACAATAGTGTGGTCAAATTTGGGTCAGCACATAATACTGGGTATCACAAGTTTGTTAAGAAACAGGCACCTTACTGGCTCTTAAAAACATCATCTATGATATTAGCTTTAGTGGCTGCATGGTTCGTGTGTGTGTGTGTGTGTGTGTATGTGTGTGTGTGTGTGTGTGTGTGTGTGTGTGTGTGTTGGAGTGGGGTTAATGAGGCCCAATAATTTTAAAAGATATTTGGAACAGAAAAATACTCGTCTATCGAATAATTCTAAAACTAAAAGTAACTCCCCATCCCCTTAATTTTTATTTCTAATTTGCTTATGGCTACCAGGGAGTGATTTTTATATAACCAAAATATGCTTTCACATTTATATTTGTATTTCTGCATGT
>NW_011897110.1:4507-5301 GCF_000151845.1 Pteropus vampyrus | reverse complement strand
ACCCTTACTGCCCAGACTGTGTGCTCTACATACCGCTTCCCACTGAGAGACGCTCGGGCCCAGGTCTGGGGCACGATGGGCCAGGACACCTTGTGCCTGAAAGCAACACACCCTCGGGGATTAGTGGGGTTGCATCGAAATGATGCCAGAGCCGACTTGGAGAGGACTTCAAACCCACAGTCCCACTGGGACCACGTGAACGTCGACAAGAGTAATGGCTGCGGTGGATCGAAACAGCAGATATAAAAAAAAATCGGGAGATCACAGTGATTCTATGAAACAGCCCCTAACGTCACGGGCGCCAACTGGTTTTACAACTTGGTGAGTTAAGGAGGGAGCGTCCACGCCTTTCCTCGGCAGACCGTGTTTTGGGATAACTGGTAATAAACATGGAAAATTCTGCAGAAAAGCCTGGAGCTAATTCGTGTGGAAGGAACGGTAGCTTCTGAGAAGCCACTATTTGCGACCCCTAATGAGATCACGGATCCAGGTAATGATGATCCCCAGTGGCTGCAGAAACCGTTAGGCGGATGGCCCGTGGACTTGGGCCAACAGTGGCTGAACCGCCCAGGACTTAATCTCAGCATCAGGACAAGAGGGACAGCAGAACTGCGACCCGGAAAGTGACGCGGTGACAGGAAGCCAGTTCAGAGGACGAAGCGATGGTAGAGGCACGTGTCGGATGCTGCTCTGGGAAACCCAGCCCGCGGAAGGTTCTCTAAGATTCATGCCCCAGCTGCTTCTACAAACGCCACCGGGCGAGGAGAGGCTGGAGAGGGCTTGGGCGCTGAACC
>NW_011897110.1:0-652 GCF_000151845.1 Pteropus vampyrus | reverse complement strand
CAGGAGCCGGAGGAGGGCAGCATGCACAACGGCGGGCAGCGCGTGGCCTACCAGAGCCTCGGCCAGGACGACCTGGAGCTGCCGCCCGGGACCTTTGGGGGCCTGCAGGCGCTCAACCCCAACCGCCTGTCGGCCATGCGGGAGGCCTTCTCCCGGAGCCGCAGCATCAGCACCGACGTCTGAACAGCCGCGCCCGCCCGCCTGCCCGCAGGTCCTGAGGCCATGGAGGGCACAGCGGCCACGCCCCAGGCCCAGGCCCCGGCTCGGCCCGGCTGTCCTCGCAGCCCTGCCATCGGGGTGGGGCCCCAGGCTTGGGGGGCCTTGGGCCCGTCCAAGGGGAGCTCTGGGGCCCACTGCAGGGATAAGGCCCAGTGAACGCAGGTGCAGCCGGGGTTAGGGGTCGCCAGGACTGGCAAGGAGGCAGGGGCCATGCAGCAGAAGTGAGCCACACATCCAGGCGAGGGCGGCAGAGCGAGGCCGGGCTCCTGACACCCGCGCTAGTGCAGGTGTCACGGGAAGTGGCTTCCATCACAGCCCTAGCTACTTGGCCATCTCGAGCACATGGCCCAGCCACGTCACTCCCTCCCTGCTCAAGGAAGGGGTGGTCAGCACGATGCTGGCCCTGCAGCGAGCCCTCCCTGGGACTTTGGAC
>NW_011897109.1:1363-3382 GCF_000151845.1 Pteropus vampyrus | reverse complement strand
AGAGTTTTCAGCTTCTAGAAGTGCCCGCATTCCCACTGAGAAACTAGTGATAGCACAAGAAAAATTCTACAAATATTATATTAGAAAGTTTGACAACTGTCCCATCGACAGTGTCATGGAGCTAAGTTGGAAAGTTTATGGAGAATCAGCTGTGGTGAGGAGAAACAGTCTACACGTAGCCCTGGTCATAAACACGTGGTCTTATTTTATAGAAGATACAAAAACAGGATCATGTTTGTCTCTCTTTCCACTTGTAGTCTGGGATAGTCTTACAAGTCTAGGATGAACAAAAAAAATTAAAATGTGATAACTTTAGTTAACAAGCTAAATGTCCAAAAGAAAATTTTGATTTCATTGCTATTTATAAGTGAAACTCACTATATTTGGTAAGGCTTTAATACCTGCGAATTAAAAATTAATTTGTAATATTACATTCAATCCAGATTAATTTAAATAGATAATATATATTAAAAAGCAGAGGAAGTATCATAATGGAGGCTAAAAATGGGCTGTATTTTTAGAAAACATTAGAGATTGTTTTTCAATTCTTTGTATTTTCTTTTGCCTTGAGAAGTATATTACACTAAAGGACATTTTTTTCTTTGGTGGAGCATATAGCCAAGTTGTCTACAATAATTCCATCTATCTATTCTGCAAATGGAAAATAACTGTAAAAATGTTGGCTTTTAATTTGTTTCTGACCTCTAGAAAACAATGACTTTTAGCTTCTTAGCTAAGCGGACTGGATTTTATATTGATGTAGTCTTCAATTTAAAATGGTTTAAGACTGAAAGGTTGCTTGTAGGTCGGTTGCTTTGAGCTTAGAGTTTCTGAGTATGAACCGTGGTTGGGTTTTGTCAGGTAGGGAGTCAGGGGAGCCGCGAGCCCGTTTCGGATGTGCACCTCCTTGTTTAGAGTAGTCCCTTGGACGGAGGTGCCACCGGACCCCGTTAGCTGATGGTTCTAGAACAGTTCCCCTCACTGTGGGCGAGTCCCTGACCCCAGTGCTTGCTTCTGCGCTCAGCTCCATCCGTGGGCCTCTTCCTGGTGGGCTTCTGCCCAGTGGCCTCCGTCTTCAACTGTGACTGGCTCTGGGCTCTGTGTCTTGGACCATTGACTGGACTTGACATCCATTCTGCTCTGGGTAATGGCCTCACAACTCTAGCTTCTATTTCGCCGTCTCCCACTGTTGTGGGTGGGGCAAATAGCCCGTTTAGTGCATGATATATCTGAATTAGAGGAGAAACAGAATCTTGGAGCCAAAAGAACACTAGGAGAATATCGAATACAAATCTCCCGCTGACAAGAGGGTCTCCAGGGTACCAGGGACACTCACGTGTTCACACATCAGTTCATTTAACATGCACACAAATTCGTGAGGCAAGGGTGGTGATCCCCATATGATAGCTGGAGAAATTGGGGCTTAAAGACATTAAGTAACTTGCTCTGCTTATAAGTGGTGGAGCTGGGTTTCGAACCCACAAATCGGCAGGTAGAGTAAAGCGGATGGCCCTCCTCAATGTGCTGGCCTTGTCCAATCCGCTGAGGACCTGGGTGGAGCGTAGGGTGGCGGAGGGGAGAGTTCTCTCTCTCTGCTGACTGTGGAGCTGGAGCATCCGTCTTCTGCTCTCAGACAGGGGCTTAAAACATGGGTTCTTCCAGTCCTCAGGCCTGCAGACTTAGACCGGGACGGCACCGCCTGCTGTCCTGGGGCTCCGGCTGGCAGATGGCACATCCTGGCACTTCCTGGCTGCTTCCACAGTCACGTGAGCCAGTTACTCCTCTCTCTCTCTCTCTCTCTATGTATATGTATGTATGTGTGTGTGTGTATGTATGTATGTATGTATGTATGTATCTATGTATCTATGTATCTATGTATCTATATACATATAATCTCCATCCTATTGGTTCTGTTTCTCTGAGGAACTCTGAACAATACAGACTATTGCTCTATTGCTATTACCCCTGAATAATTAACTGAAGGCGAGGTAAGGGACGTGGTAGTAAAGAATTCAGATA
>NW_011897109.1:0-363 GCF_000151845.1 Pteropus vampyrus | reverse complement strand
GGTCCTACCAGTTAGAGAGTACAAATGAGATTATATATATTTAAATACCTACATCCCATTGACCCATTGGCCTCACCTGCCGACATAGAGTAACAACAGTAAGAGTCCTTTAGTCGTCTCGCATGTAAACACGCATCTGTTCAAATTCTTCTTATTTGACCCTGTAGAAATGTCCTTGGCTTGCAACTTTTTTGAGATGGGCGTTGGGCCTTCCTAATTTTACATGTGCCCTCTGCAACAATGCTGCATCCTTGTGAGATCTTATCACCAGGCAGCTGGGTCTCGATCCCAGGTGGACACTGGGTGTGTGGGGCTAGTGGCCTTTCCAGGCTTTGGGCGGGCCGGTGGACATCCCATCCCATT
>NW_011897108.1:3714-4670 GCF_000151845.1 Pteropus vampyrus | reverse complement strand
GTCTAACGCAAATCACTTCAATGAGTCCTTAATATCATTCAATAATATTTTTCAATTTTCCTGAAAAACTTTAATCAACTTTGCAAAGTTATGAAATAAATGTGCAAAAATGATGCGAATATTGAAAGGTATTTTGGCTTACCACATTGCATTTGATGAATTTGTGTTGGGTATGCTTCATTTATGCTTCATTACAGTCTATTCCTGTGGAAGTTGGTACCTGATGGAATGCAAAGTCTCAGTTAACTAAAATATTCAGTCTTTGTGAGGGGGACCCAACCAAGAGCATGGAGACCAGGCTCCCAGTGCAGCCTTGGAAATCAACTAGCTGTATGACCCAGGGCAAAAAACTTAACTGCTCTGGGTCTCAATTTTGTCATTTTCCAAATCACGGGAAATTTTTAAAAGTCTCTGAAATTCTATCTAGTTCTACAAATTTACCGTGATGAGATTCAGGAAATATTTTAGGATCATCTAGTGCATAAGAATCATCATTATTCAATTTAATAAATGTTTACTGAGGCCCTTCTAAGGCAGAATATTAGAAAAAAATTATGAGAGAACAAAAGGCAGATAAGACATGATCTCTGCCCTCTGGTTTTCTTCAATCTAGTGGAAAGAAAGATTACATAGGAATCATCAGTCATGCTTTGTGTCCCCACTCAAAAGAGCACAATGGAGAAGCAGCACGGGCCCCTACCAGTGTCAGCCTGCTGCCTCTGTCACTGCACCCAAATCTGACCTTCGACTTTGCTCTACTTTTCCAAGATTGCTCTGGATTCTGGATCCTTTAAATCTCCATTAATTTCAGCATCAGCTGTTGCATACTAAAAAAAAAAGTCTGCTGGGATTTTGATTGGAATTGTATTCAATCTATAGCTCTGCTGTCCAATATGGCAGCCATGAATCACATGTGGTCATTGAGGACTTGATACGTTGTGAGTGTTAAACATACA
>NW_011897108.1:0-1389 GCF_000151845.1 Pteropus vampyrus | reverse complement strand
TCACCTAGCTAACCTCTACTTATTGTTCAGGTTTTGGTTTCCTCTTCTGCTTACTAAAAGTATGTAATCATTTTCTAGATTATCTATTCCTTCAAATCATGAGCTCCTTAGGACAGAGACTCCACCTTTTGCATTTGTTCCTGTATCCCTAGATCCTAGAGTGGTGCTTGGTACATGGTAGGTCTTCAGATAATATCTGTACACAAGTGAATGAAAAGGTCCTTCTGGATTAATGATCAATGATTGTTTATTGTCATTCCCCATGAATTGCAAGCTCCTTGTGATGGCAGTGATGATTTTTAATTTGATTTCTTGTATCCAGTGCTTAGTATATGTCCTGACATATGATAGGTGTTCAATGAATATTTATTGAGCGAGTGAACTAATAAACGTGTATTTATTGAATGCTTAGTATGTACTCAGGCTGCACTAGGCATAATGATAGGTAGTGCATTCAGGATCCCTGGGAAATTTGAAATGTTGCATTTTTACATACAATATTTTTTGAGAATTCAGTAAGTTTATAAACAGTATTTCTTTCTTGTTTCAGGTTACAATTTTCTCATTGAGGACTTAAACCAAAAGCAATATCAGTTCAATGACTTTGTGGATATATACAAATTTGGTTTCCGTAACTTTAGTACACATATGGATTTGGTTCTAATTAAAGTAGTCAGGTATCCTGTTTGCAAATGAAAAATAAAATAAAATAAAAACTATAGCTATAGGAAAATGGAGAAATTATCAAAAGTCATTAGTCATCTGACATAAAGTTAATTGCAGAAATTCTCAGAGTTCAGTGCATCGTGAATCCTTAATAAGGACATTATTTACGAATTTCTTCTATCTTATTTGACCATGAAATTATATTTTGTGGTTGGTATTTTTCCTGAATACTTATTAACATCTTGTAAAAACACTGGGATTTCACAAAATGCACTCTCGTAAATGCTGTATTAGAGAGGAACCCCTTTATTGTTTCTCAATTTTCCACACATCTTAAGGTCATTGGTATAGATATTTGGACTGTCTCAAATCCTCAAAAAGCACACCCACCAGAGGGGTAGGTAATCCTGTTCCAGTTTGTGGCCTAGAACTGAGAATCAGACTTGAAGAATAAAAAGTTTGGTGTCACCTGACTAAACAGCATGATATAGTGATTCCTTTGCTTGTTTTGTTTTGTTTTGCTTTGCTTTGTTTTAGGTCATAATCAAAGGGTTCCTACTCCGTGCCTCTGAACAATGTACATATTAGTAATGAATTGATCTCCTTCAATAAAGAAGGATTTTGAAATAAATGAAAAATTCACTTTAATTGCACATTGCGATGGTCTGAATGTTTGTGTCTTCTCCCTACAGATTTATATGTTAAACTCCCAACACCCCCATG
>NW_011897107.1:2783-3768 GCF_000151845.1 Pteropus vampyrus | reverse complement strand
TGACACATGCCCGAGACCCCAAGAAGGGAGAAATGGCCGGCTGCTCTGACGCGGAGCAGCAAGAGGCCACAGCATTGCAAGAGACCTGGACGTCGCTTGATCACACGAGAGATGCGAGCGTGTCCCCGTGGGCCAGGCGTGAGCTAGGCAGTGGGGTGCCCCCTGGGGTCGCTTCAGAAGTGGTTCACCAGGGTCACCTAGAGGGTGAGCTGACCCCTCTAGAAGGACACTGGAGTCACCCCCAGATGTGTAGGCAGAGGAAGGGGGGGCAGGAGGCCAGTAGGAGAGACCATGTCACACAGGACCACTGCAGAGAGGACAGGTGAGGTGTCTCTGAAGAACCCACAGAAGCGCCCCACGAGAGAACGGGTGTAACGCCTGTCAAGCCCCATGACAAGCCCACACCAGTGGGACCGCCGGCGTCGAGCAAGCCTTCCAGACCCCTCGTCTGTCCTCCCCGACCCGGCCGCCTTGCCCCACGGCTGTGCCAGACGTAAGTGGGCCGGACACCGCGGTGCTTGATGTACGAGACAGGAAATGAAGAGCAGCAGAGTGTGCCCCCTCCTGCTGACGGGCAGTTAGTCCCCTAGTGGCCGAAGCTGAAGGAGAGGATGAGCTTTAGCTTTCAATGAACTGTACACCATTACGTGGTGCTTTAATGACTAAAACAATACCTTTGAGGGACTAAAAGTGGCTAGATATTTGCTTATTTTTAGCTAATAATACATTTAGCTAATAAAACACTGACTAAAACATTCATCCGAAGGGCAGAAACAAAACCAAGCTCCACTGAGGGCTGAAACAGCGGGTGGGGAGGCTTTCGGATCGCAGCCCTCCGCCTGGCTTCTCAGCCCAGGGGTCACAAGTGCCTTCCCCATGCTCACTACTCGCCAAGGCGAGGCATCTAGAGTGTCAATGACAAAGAAGGTGCACGGGTGGAGGGCAAGAGCTTTGAGCAATAACATCGACCTTTAAGGACCAAAGT
>NW_011897107.1:0-1404 GCF_000151845.1 Pteropus vampyrus | reverse complement strand
GTCCAGAATAAGATGATCCATAAAGACAGAAAGGAGTGTTTTTCTAGAGCTGGAGGAGGTGGGGTAGGGAAATGGCTGGTAATGGGTATGGGGTTCCTTTTTAGGGTCATGAATGTTCTGACTCAGATAGTGGTGATGGTTGCACAACTGTGAATATACTAAAACCCACTGACCTGTACACTTTAAATGCGTGGATTTTATAGCGTATAAATTATATCTCAATAAGTCTGTTCTTAAAAAACGAGGAAACGGGAAAGAGCTTTAGAAATTATCGGCTGTTCTTGCACATCAGTGCGACCTTAGGAGCCTCGGAACAGGGCACACAGAGCTCGAAAGAGCATCACCCACCAAGATGGCACAGCCTTTCCTCGTTGCAAAGGATCACAGCAAAAGCCACTTCGCTAACGAGCTCAGCTAATGGAGCCTAATATATACGGTTTCTTTATAGTTTGTCCCTCTCAAGAAGAAATAGTTAATGATTAATTACAAAGGGAATACACAATTGGAGGAATGGTGGGTGGATGGGACCGATCACCATTTAGCTTTACGAGACCAACATATAAGGCCACATATGAGCCCTGCGTCTTGAGATGACGTGTAAGAGGGAGGCGAGGGGTGCGTGTGCAGCTTATCACAAAGGGCCACCACCCTGCTCCTCCACGAACCATCAATTCCTCCAGCGTCAGAGCAGAAAACAACACTCGACCAGCCAATGACTTAGCACGGCAGGTCTTACCTTCCCAGAGAACGAGCTCCATTACCTGTCGGGGCCTTGGCCTCGGCCTTGCCGCTCTGCCGGGCGCCCTTCTCGGCCCACACGCGGACCGTGTACTCCACGCCCGGCCGCAGGCCCGTCAGCACGGCGCTGCTCTGCTCCTTCCCCACCGGGACCTCCTGGCTGTCTCCGTCCGCAGAGGTGTAGCGCACCAGGTACCTGTCGATGGCGGCCTGCACCGGGTCCCAGGACACGGTGGCCGTGGTTTCCGTCACCTGGTCGGTCACCAGGTTTCTTGGGCTGTCAATATCTTTAAGAGAAACGAAAGAGCATAGAATTTACCAACTCTCTTGTTTATGAAAGACCACTACATACACAACCAAAACGATGACCTCGGTAAATTTCCGAGCCTGTGATATGACAGTGCTTCAGGTAACACAAGCGTTTAATTAAACAAGTGCCTGAAATTCCAAGAATGAGCTAATGTCACTCCAGGAGAAGCAGGGTGTCAAGACAAAGCCACCATAAAGTCTCAACTCTATAAACTTCTCCCACAAATTGCCTTTGGAGAGAAAGAATTGGTCTCCACATACGAATTTCTCCTTCCTTCCCGATTTATAGAATACGCTCTTTCAGTTCCTGACTCCTTGTACCCAAAACAATTATAGTTCAATAAATCTCTGTGTCAG
>NW_011897106.1:4651-4959 GCF_000151845.1 Pteropus vampyrus | reverse complement strand
CTTATTCCTGTAGCTCTCCATCCCCAATTTCAGGAAACCTTTCCTCGAGTCTCCTTTGTTGGGTTATTTGTAGAGACGAGTCAATTTTTTTTTTTCCTGTGTTGGCTTGCAGTAAGTTTTATACTTTACTGAGGTCGAGAGATAAGCTAGATGACTCGAATAATTATGTTATTGGGAGGCATCTGTGCTGTAAAACATTCCCTAGCTACTTGTAATTCCTAGACAGCTTAAGTAGTAAACATATTTTCTCTTAAACTAAAATAATTAAAACTGAATACAAAATTGGAAAAACTAAGAACCTTTATTAA
>NW_011897106.1:0-2643 GCF_000151845.1 Pteropus vampyrus | reverse complement strand
TCTTTTTCACTAAGTTTCTAGTGCTTAGAACAGGGCCCGACACATGGCAGGCTTTCAGTAAATATTTGCTAAACGAATTTATACAGTTAGCTGGAACCCTAAGTATTGTACATATTTCTATTTGCTTAAAATGTTTCCCCCTTTTTTCCAAGGAAAAGGAAATATTTTACCCCGTAATCCAAATTTTATAGCATTTTAGCTCTCAGGGAATAGGGAAAGTGGTGGGAAGTATTTATTTTAATCACACTGAGTGTTACTCCATGTTGAATTTCGAAACAGAAAACCTTGTTCTGCCATAGGCTGATTATCACATTAAATAACTGTGACCTTTGCTTTTCCTGCCTTTGCTTTTTCTTGTGATCTCTGGGTTCTTTCATTGCTTTTGATCTCTTCTAAGGAAGACTAGTCAAAGGGAGGGGAATGACAAAAGTGAAATTCGAAAATTATTTTGGCATTTGAGGGAGGAGAGGCAAATAACCAATAGTGAAAAACCAAGATAATGAAATCAAAAGGCATCTTATTTCTTTACCTACGAACTTCTCTTTGCATAAAACTTTCTAACAATCCATGTAAAAAGACATCAACTGTACAATCGGTCAGCGAGTTTTGGAATAAAGTAGATTTTAAAATAGACTATAGTAAAGCAGCGGGAATTGTAGGTTTAGGGAGACTCTCACCAGAGCATGGGCCAGGCGGTCCCGCCCACCCCTTGATGTACTATCACATGTCGATACCGTCTGCTGACCTTTGAGTTTGTTTCCTAGTTTGACATCGACAACAAGATCGAGTTCTGATGCGCTGCAGGGGCGCTATGCAGCTCCTGAACAGGAAGTAAGTTCATTTCTTTTTCTTGTCCTGGTTCATCTCCAAAGACCCATTTTTTCAAGAAGGCTTTTTATGTTTATTTGCATTTTTATTGATCTCCACATCATGATCCCATTTTTCTCCAGGAAAGAATATAATTTTAGTACAGAAAAAGAAATGTTCTATACTATGGGATTAAAATGAATCCTTGGTTTTTCCTCTAACAAAATTGGCCTCCTGTATGGCATCCTGCTGCCCACCTGGCCTGGGTGGCTTTGTTGGGTGGCTCTTTTCTTTTGTCATAATGGAACGTGTATTTTTTTAAATTTCTAGTCCATTTCTCTATTTTATACCTGTCTGTGTCCTCCATTCATAGCATGGCCATGAGGTTATATAATAGCAGTTCTGAAAGGAAGAGAGAAAGATGGAGAAGGGAAGGAAACAGCACCTGCTCTGTGCCACACCGCTGAGCGTTATCTATACATTAGCTTACTTAAAAGTTGGTTCCGTTAGGTAGACATTGCACTAGGTAAAGAATTGTGACCAATAGGTGTCCAAAGAATCATGGTGGTCAGCAGATGCCTATCAGTCAGCAGAATGTCTTATTTTATTACTTGTGCAAAAATTGTTTTCTGGGGCCTTGAGTGGACTTTCTGCCAAGGTCTAAAGAGGTCTAAATAGGTGGAGGCAGCCAGGAGGAGGCTCAGCCTTGACCGCAGGGATGGAAAGAACTGGAGTTTCCAGTGACAGCTAAGACTTGCAGTGCTTGCTATGTGCCAGGCACTGTTCTAGGCACTACCTATGCCATTTAATTTAGTCCTCATTAAAACTCAGGGTTTTATCTCCATTTTTGCAGATAGGTTAAACAGAAAAGGTTAAATTGTTTAAACTTGTGAATTTACCAGCATATAAACTGTGCATTCTGGCTCCAGAGCCTGTGTTCTCGACCACTGCTCAAGAGTTCAGCTGCTGTCTCCTGGCCCTGCTGGTGAGCTTGCCTGGCATCCGGCCCTGGCTACCTCCTAATAACTTTCTCTAGATGGAGGAGCCCTGGTATCTGATGGGCGCTTTATTCTGCAGCTGGGTCTCTGGGGATAGTCTTTCCTGCACCTGACCTGGAGAGAGTGATCCATTATGAAGGGTTGTCAATCTGCCAGCATCATTCACCAGCTCTTTCTGTTACTTGAAAAAAAAGAGAAAACTGTGCTGAGTCTGAATAAGTTACTGCCTATTATGCAGAAGAGAATGGTCTTCAGAAGGCAAGTGTTTATTCTCACCACTGACTGGGCAACCACCTGCTGAGGTTGTACCGTTATGATTTCAATATCCCTATTGTGTACAGAGTTAAAGTGCAAAGAACAGCAAGTCTCTAAGTTAGACTAAAGAGAGGATGTTTTTCTTCTTATTCCAAGGAAAAAGTCTCAATGTTTATTTCTTAAGTGGAGATTGTACATGATGGAAGTTCTCTCTCCTTGCATCGTGTTTCACAGGATACACCTTTGAAAGAGTTAATATTAATTTCTTATGGTAACTTAAGCTTCAAAAGAACTAGGACCCCAGCATACAATGTCTCGGGCCCACTGAATGAATTGGTGAATCTTTGACTGTGTTACTTGATCCAAGATTCTGTCAAGGCCTTGATGTAGGAGGGAAACAAGGACGTGGCCTTGAGGTGTATAAATGGGACAGAGACTCCAGCTCCCACATCCTTGTCCCTGGCTGTCTGTTCTTTGCAGTAAAAATATCAGCCAGAAAGGCCAAGGTCCCAGCACGTCCTAGACTCTCTTAGTACGTGTAGTGTTTCTCATTTGTTTACCAGAGTCCTTCTGAAATCATGTA
>NW_011897105.1:3700-6969 GCF_000151845.1 Pteropus vampyrus | reverse complement strand
TGTGGCTACAGAACCAGCCTCCCTCATGCCGTGCGTGAAAACGAGGATTTCAGCTTAGGTGCTGTTCACCCACGCCGGCCCAGGGCTGGCAGGCCGGATGTCCATCTGTCTTCAGTTTCAGAGGTGGCAGAGATGCATCCGAGCCAAAAGGAGGCAAAGGAGGGTCGTCGACATTGGTCATCTTCCGCTGGCCCAGCACTTCCTCCGTGACGCAGACTTCCACCCCCGAATAAACACCGGCAGGCCGAGCCCACTCGGGACCCGGGCTTGGGGTCAACTCGTTTGTCCATTTTCGACCTCGTTTTTGGTCCTTTCCTCATTTTTAGTTCCCCACTTGAAAATTACAGTGTCTTTCCCCCCATATTAACACGGTAATGCTCATTTTTAAAAAGCTGAAAATGGGGATTAGAAACGAGACTTCAAATGGGGCCGGCGAGGTGGCCGCATTTGTTCCTGTCCCACCCAGGAAGTCCATCGAGATGACCGTGGAGCGATTTGTTAAAGGCTTTATTCGGGAAGGACAAACAGGACAAAAGAACCTTCCTGGAGAAGACGAACAGTTCTTCAGGGAACAAAAATTTCAACAGACAAAACCACCGAATATCTTCGGAAAGATACTGTGGTCACAACCCGAGTGCAGGACGCTACAGTAAAAGATCAAGAAGCAGCAAGAGCTTCTGGAAATTAAAAACATCATAATAAAAAAAAATAATAAGTCAGGAGCAGGGTCCTCGGAAATATCCCAGAAAGAATTATAAAATATGGAAGAAATGGGCAGTAGCAGAAAATAAATAAATAAACATAGAGGACTGACCCAAAAGGTCTCCTGTCATCAAAAGACTTCCCAAAGTCCCTACGTTTTTGGGAACAGCCCCCCCGCCTCAACTGGGCAACTGCTCTAACCCCACTTCAGCCGTGATTCGGGGCGGGGGGATGGTGCGCGGCTGCCGATCGCCACGTGCCCTCAGCAAAGCCACCGGGAGGTGGCCCACGCCTGGCCGGGCAGGCCTTTCCTGGGCACCCTCTGACCGGAGCTGGGCTGAAGGGCTCGCTGTGAGGTTGTAAGCCTGGGGCAGTGATCCGAACCCCGACTCCGGGGGAGGCTAGCCGGCAAGCATAAAGCAGAGGTGGGGCAAGGGGCAGGCGAGGGCGCCCGCAGCTAGGACGAGAGCGGGCAGAGGGAGAGAAGAAAGAAATCGGCCTGGCAGCACGTGATCTCTGGACCTGGCGGTCCCTGGGGCCAGTCTTAGCGCAGCCCTCCCCGTGACCGGTGACATTCGCTGGTAAATCCTTCCTCTGCACGTATCACACTTGAGATGGGTGACTTTGCTTCTAGCATTTTTATGTGAATGGGCCTTCGCCGGCGTGACTTCTGGAATGGAGGCGGTATTCAAGCTGTTCGCGGCGGATATTTAATAAACGCCTAGCAAACGGAATCGCATGAACCCCCCAGAGGCAGCAGGGCACAGCGCGGAGGGCGTGCACTTCAGAGGCCGGCTGACCTGCTTGTGAATCGTGGGTCTGTAAGAACTCCGGCAACGTATTTCGTGTGTCCTCCTCCTCCCGCTTCCTCCCCGTCGGCATTATAATTCCAGCATTTCTTGAGGTCTTTCTACGTGGCACACCCTGTGCCGAGTGCTCTACATTACCTCGTGGATGAAGCACTCCTAAGGGACAGGTCTTATCATCCTCACGCTGCCATGATCTGTGAAATGAGATGACCAGGATAAATCGTCACACCCCAACTCCGATGAGTGCTTCCTCCCGCTTCTCCCTTTGCGACCTAGCCCGCCTCCTACGACTTTGCCAGTATCCAGAGTTACGGCCCCTTAATCCGCTCGTTGCCATCCTGCTGGCCTTTGTCCTCCTGCCTCCTTACTTGTCAGGGACTCAGTGTGAACTGGCTCGTTAGCGATGCAAACACCACAAACGACGCAAAGGCAGAACCCGGCCAGTGGAATGGCACGCCGTGTTCTCGCGTGGGAAGCCTGAACGTCAGAAAGAGGTCAGTTCTCTCTAATTTATAGATTTAATTTACTCCAAATAAGAGCCATGACAAAGGCCTACCCCTTCTCCTTCCCCGGGCCGGGGCAGCTTCATTCGAAAGTGCACATGGAAAAGTAAACAAGCCGGAAGAGCCTCGACAGCAGGGAGTGGTGGCGAGCGACCAGTCCCTTAGGATAATAACACGCTTTACACGCCCTGGATTATGAAAACGGGTCACCGAAAGCACACTTAGTGGCAGTGAAGGTGGTGTCAGGACTCCAAGTCTGACAGCACGCTGCGGTGGTGAGGCTGTGGGGACGGAGGCTGACCGAGGCGTCCGACAAGTCAAGCTCCGCTTCGCGGGGGGCCATCTGCTCACGCTAATCAAGATGCCCAATGCGATACCTGCACCTGGGAATTCGCGCATCGGCTGAAGCGCACACGCACACAAAGGCGGGCATACAAAGTTCATGCATCCGAGCACATTCGTAACGAGAAACCCAAGTGTCCGTCAATAGGAGCTGGATAAAATATGACGCAATCGCACAGCCGAACACTACTCGGCTTTTTCAAATAGAGAAAAGGTTCTCTCATTACATGACAAGAAGGCGGAAACCCGGAGCGCAGAATAGGGCATATCGTGCATTACATTTGGTGCGAGAAGGAGAAGCAGGAACACGTGTTTGCGTTTGGCTGCATCCGCACAAAGAAACACTGGGAAGATGCATAAGTTGTGGGTCGAATGCGAAGCCGGTTGGCTCTCTCTGGAGAGATCGCGGAGAGCAGACGTGCACACACGTGCACAAAGCGAAGGACGTCTCGGCTCTCCTGCTAGGCTGTCGCCGTGTCTCCAGCGCCGGGGGAGTTGTCCTCTGCTTTGTGTTGACGCTACAGAGGTGGGATGTTCCTGCCCTGCAGTCCCGGCACCCACAACGCTGTCCCCGGGGACTGGGGACTCCTTGGAGTGGGGGAGGAGGTCACCTCTGCCTGATGCCTTACGTCCGTGTTACGGCGTGCCGTCAGCGTGTTTACTGTCTGTTCCTTCCGTATTCCGGAGGTTACTGCCACGTTAGTCAACTTTACAACTTGTGCACTTTGCTGACAACTTGAAAGCCTCTCTTTATGTGCTTGCTTGTTGGTTTTAATTGACGGCATGGGAGAAAGACATTTCTGATCACGAGGAAGGAATCGCAGTGTGATAATCATTCACCAGCGGGGAGCACTAGGAAAGGCTGTCGTTGAACAGAAGGAATAATTTTCTGTATTGTTCTAAAATACTTTTC
>NW_011897105.1:0-2270 GCF_000151845.1 Pteropus vampyrus | reverse complement strand
AAGTCAGAACATTCTCTGGCGGATAACGTTTCGGCAGCATGTTGCGTCTGGCCAGTTCTCCCCACGGCGCTCGTCCCCATCAAAGTTCGCCGTTTGCGTCTGACACTTTCCGTCCGCGGTCGCCCTCGTGGCCGAGCACACCGGCTTCCTGACGGAGGCGCCTCGGCCGCAGCTCTCTCAGCCGCTGTCCTCAGCTCGGTGTCTGTTAATCCCACGTCTGCTCTTTGTCCTTGGAATGCAGACCCCAGAGTCCTCGGAGCGGAAGGACGGGGGGACGGATCCCAATTACCATGTCCTTCACCTGCTAGATGACCTCAGGCAAATCTCTTCCCGTCTCTTAAGGGGAAGGCGGCTATGCGGGACTCGGTTGTGAGTCCCCGAGCGGGTGCGGCGTAGACGGAGTGCCTCACGGGCGGCACCGTCAGCGAGGGGCGAGCTCCTTTTCCGAGACGCGGCTCGGCCCAGCTCTCCCGCCCCCTCCCGTCTTCTGTGCCACCTAAGGACACGTCTGTCTGTGGGGCTGTAGTTTTTCTCTGGAAATGATGGCGGGGCGGCTCTCGGAGCACGATGGGCCGGGAGAGGAGCCTCTTGCCCTCTGACCTCCTTGCCGAGTGGTGGCCGCGTCCGGCAGAAGCCAGAGGGAAGGGAGCCCGGGCGAGGCCGCCGCAGGCCAGAGCAGGGCGGAGAGGAGTTGGGGAGGGGTCCGAGGAGGGCGGAGCCCACGGCCCCGCAGGCCCCGCGGGCCCCGGCTCCTCCGCGAGGCAGACTCGAGGTCGGTGGTTCAGCACGCGGACCCGCCGGGAGCGGGGAGGAAACACGAAGGCGCGTCCCGCTCCTGGTTCTCTGCGCCTCTGAAAGCCGCTCGGTCCCCCGCTTCTTCCTTCCTTCCCCTTCTCCTCGGCAAGCGAGCCGATCTGCTGACTAATCGTCAGCACAGAGTCGCGTTTGCGGCTGTCCCCGGAGACTCGCGCGTCTGCTCGGTGACAGTCCATCAGCATGCTGCCCTGTCGACTGTATGAACATCCAGGACGGTGAGGTGAACGAGCTCATCAAGAAGCGGCTGCTGCACGAAGCGAACTCCGGAGACCGACAACGCTTCGCATCCTCCGCGGTGCGCCTGGCGAAGCGGCGGCGGCGGCCTTGGTGGCAGCGTGCGTTGAAGACAGGGGCCCGGAAGGCGGCCAGTTTACCCTGTAGAGTGACCCGGGCGGCCCCGTCCGTTCGTGACGTGGTGGGGAGTGCGGGGCCCGCACGCCGAGAGGCGCGATGTTCAGGCGGCGTGGCTTGCGGGCGGAGCGGTCCGCTCATTTGGGGGGACTTTCGCCTTCATTCCAGAAACACTTCCTGGGCACCGGGGGCGTGCCCCGTGCTGGTTACGGGGCGTACGAAGAGGAAGAAGATGCCATCCCACTATGAGGAGGTTCACGTTCCGCTAAGTGACACAGGCTGATGGGGGAAGTGACCCAGGATCTAGGGACATGAGCGAGATATGCCCAGAGCAAGCCTGGGGGACACAGAGAAGGCGTAATTCGCTCATTTGGGGCTGGGGTACAGGTAGGGACAACTCTTTGGGACCTGTGCCTTTTAAAATTTATTTCAAGGAACAGTTACAACAATGCCACATGTGAAGTTCTATCTGAGAGCTCGATGACCTAGACTTTCCCTCCGTGTGGAGACTAACTGAACTTGTAGGTGAAATATTTTACTAGAGGCTGTGTGACTGATGCGGTTTGGAAGGTGGTGCCCGCCCCGGGTCTACCCAGGGTGGGGCGGCCAGCTACGAGGCGGGTGGAGAGCCTCAGCACGACATGGCGGCCGTGCTGGCCTGGAGTGTCACGTACCGAATGCCTGGCTGGAGAAGCCAGGAGTCCGGGGCGGGCAGGCCGCTGGGACCGATGTGGATCGAAGACGGAGGTGGGCTGCAGTGGTTAAGCTGAGGGTTCCACCGAAAAGGGTCTGATGGAAGAGAAACTTGAAAGGCATAAGGTCTGTCTGGGCCCATTGCAGGGGTGGCTGGACCCTCTCTGACCTTGGAGTAGAGTCCCAGGGGAACTCGGCCATATCTGAGAGCAAGGGCATGTGAGGGAGAAGCTGAACTTGCAGCAGGCTTGGCAGCTCTGGTTGGTGCTCAGCTCACTTCATTGTCCTATGTCCCTCAAAGGTGTTTTTTTCTCTCTTTTAAATCTCCATCTTAGAAAGGAACTTGAAGTTCCAGGAGCTTACAGAACTGGACCCAGTCACAGAGGAGATAAACTAAGGGACTCTACACG
>NW_011897104.1:3325-4375 GCF_000151845.1 Pteropus vampyrus | reverse complement strand
AGGTGCTGGCGACAGCTCCGCCAAACCCCGTGCCTCCGGCCACGGAGGGAGGCCGGGGTCGCCAGCCCGCAGGTGACGGTGGGAGCTCTGTGAGGCGTCACAGGGACGCCCACGGCTGCCGACACCTGGACGGCCGCATCCCAGGCGTGTGGCGCTCCGAGGAGGCTAGCCTGCGTGCCGGTCCCTTTTCTGATTCACTCAAGGGTTTCAGGAATTGGGAGACTGTGAATTAGCTTTTAAACTGATGATCTTTGTTTTTAGAATCTTGAAAAGCGATTATTTTACTGGTGCCCTTAGTAGCGACTCATTTATGAAGTTGATCAGCAATGATCCCTGACAAGCGATTCACAAGCAGTTAGTCTGACTCCTTCGCTCGGTGCATACGCAGCGCAGGTGACCCAGAGAAGGCACGGTGGTGACGAGGAACACGCGTCTGCTGGCCTCGAAGGGTGCAGGCTCCTGGGGACGGCGAGTCAGCAGAGGCAGAGGACAGTGTGGCGACGAGGAAGCTCGCTGCAGGACCGTGCACGTGGAGACGCCCAGGGGAGGCGACCCCGGAGGAGGCGACCCCGAGCTGGGTG
Organism: Pteropus vampyrus; assembly: GCF_000151845.1. NCBI lineage: Eukaryota > Metazoa > Chordata > Mammalia > Chiroptera > Pteropodidae > Pteropus > Pteropus vampyrus. The sequence continues at coordinate 3,794 of NW_011897104.1, read as the reverse complement.
CTGAAGGACGAGCGGGGGCGCGGGGGTGTGGAGACCGCGGCGCCCTCAGGGAACGGCCAGCAGCCCGGCGGGCCTGGGTCTCCAGTCGGGGGGGCGTGTGCCGGCCGCTCTCAGGGGACACTTCTGCGGGGCGTGCAGCTCAGCGGCTGCTTTCACTTCGAGCCCTCGCCTCGCAGCTGCCTTCGGCCCGCGTTTCTCTGCGTCTGGCCCGGGTACCCGGGTGCGGTTCCAGCCTCCCCAAGTAAACAGCTGTTGTGACGTCATTTAAATACGTTAAAATCTATACAATTCTAAAGGAACGTGAGATGTGCTAACCGACGTGCCTCCCAGCAACATAGCTTGTCCTTTTGAGCAGAAACGTCAACAGATTAACCCACAGCGTGAGGTCCCCTGGGAGCCGCACGGACTGCGTGGCGCGGGGCGGTCTGGGCAGGTCGCGGGGCGCCGCCCTCTCCCCTCGCCAGCCCCG
>NW_011897104.1:0-1416 GCF_000151845.1 Pteropus vampyrus | reverse complement strand
ATCAAAAATGCATCTTCAGACAAATATATAAAGCACGTGCCATCGTACTTGTAAAACTGTTCCGTGTCCTGCCTTCACCCTTCAAAAAAACTGTTGCCTGCAAATGCATTTCTGAAGTTGCAGTAAAAAAAATCACATTGATTCTGCCTGTCTCTCACACACACACACTCACACTCATGCACACACACACTCACAATACACTCACTCATGCACACACGCTCACACTCACGCACACACACACACTCATGCACACACGCTCACACTCACGCACACACACACTCATGCACACACACTCACGCACACACACACACACGCACTCACACACACGCACAATACACTCACACTCATGCACACATGCTCACACGCTCACACACACATGGTCCTGAGGAAGTAACTGGCATGACCTTTGAAGACACTGACGGTCGTGCTGGCCATGACAGTTGCTTTAAAAGTAACATTCAACACAGAACTCGCCCAAGTCTACTTCCTTAATTAGTAAGTAATCATAGGTAATCAAAGGCCTGACTTTTCACAAGAGGACTTGAAAATCATTGGCCGTTAAGCGTACTATTTTCAACTCAGCGATGTTTAAGCTGTCGCCAGCTGGCCTGCGGCAGACAGTCCCGCGGACACGCATCTGAGCGGGGCCGGCAGTGCGCCTTACGTTTGCAGGTCTCCCAGCGGCCTCTGTCCCACCGACTGCAGCAAAGGCTCCGGCCGCATGGCCGCCGTGGGTGACGTCTTCGGGCTGGAGTCCGACTCTCCGCTGTCCCCGTCGCCCATGGCTTTGATGTAGCTCCCGCTTCTCATTCTCCTGCACGGGATCTCCTCGTCCTTGCCGCCCGCGGGGTAGCCTCCCCATTCGTCCTGCGGCACCTGGGGGAGGAGACACGCACGTGTCAGCCCTGTCACGCAGGAGCCCTCGCAGCCGTCCACGGCGCAAAGTCAGACGCGCACGCAGTGCTTCTTCAGGCTCTGTCCCTGGAGCCCTAAAAGGACAGTGATATGAAATTACTATTTTCTTCCCATCATGAGAGTGACAGATCAACGTGATGGGAAAACTGACAAAACGCTAGGGAAGCAGAGCGCGTGAAAAGCCCACTGACAAGCACAGCGCCTGGAAAAACCGCTGCTGATGTTTAGATTTACTTCCTTCTGGTATCAAGGGAATCTAAACTTGAGGAAATGTGAGGAAAGTTACCCCGTGAGGAAGAGGAGGGACAGAGGCAGGGTAGAGAGAGGAGGGGTGCAGGAGAGGTGGGGCGCAGGAGGGAGAGGCGGGGCGCAGGAGGGAGAGAGGCGGGGCGCAGGAGGGAGAGGCGGGGCGCAGGAGGGAGAGGTGGGGCGCAGCAGGGAGTGACGTTCAGCAGGTGTTCACGGGCAGCCATCTGCAGAGCTGAGCCTGAACTCAGTGCT
>NW_011897103.1:5334-7790 GCF_000151845.1 Pteropus vampyrus | reverse complement strand
ATGACCTAGCCCAAGAAGTCAGGAAAAGGAGACAAATAGGCCTAACAAGAATGAAATGTCTAGTATATAGACAAACCATTTTGTTTGGGTGGAAAAAGATTGTCCTACTTGGATAACATGATGTCTTTGAACCTTGAAGAAGTTATTTAATTCTGATTAAAACAACGCTGATTCAATAACGCTTCTAAATAAAGCAAAAATAATCAAATATGATTATCTTACTTAATAGCTAATAAAAATTATATATATAGTTATACATATAAATTACCTGTGGACATATTTTATTTATAAAGAATGGGTCTTATACCTTAAACCAAGAATGCTATTACTAATGATTCATTGAAGTATTCTCAGGCTTTTTCTTTTTCTGATGTAGAACAATTTCCCTGAAGGGTGAAAATCATTTGAATAAACCTATAAAATAGGTAGTAAAGTGTTTTTAGCTCAGCTGAGGAGGTGCTGTGCTGGTCTTAATGAGGTGCCCACTTTTGAAAGAGTGTTAATGTATTAACACAAATCATTTGTTTCAGGGGCGTTTGAAACCACTATTAATGCAAAATGTTATACCCATAAGCCCTAGTTTACCATTTTTAACACATTTCCAAGAATTTTGACAAGCTTGACTACCTACTATAACATTCTCCTACCTAATATAAAGAATTCATTTTATTTGAACACAAGTAATTGTTTAGATTCAAAGAATTTGAAGCAACAACACTGAGGCTCTTCATTCTGCCTTATTGCTTATGACAAATTATCTGAGTTTGGTTACATTTAAAAATTCTCCTTTTCCATGACCTTTTTCTAATTGTTGGCATGGTTAGGAAATACAGTTCCTCAAATTAAGCAAAATAATCAGTACTTGCTGTTTGGAAACTTTGATTCACAGTTACATGGCATATACAAAAACAATGATGTGATTTCTGTTATTGGGGAGATTACAGGGATGCGAAAGAAGCTGGTGGGTTACAAAGAAACGGCAAACTTCCCTTTCGCTCTCTTTCACTGGTCAGGGAGAGTGGGTGCTCTGGAAGAAGAAGTATCATCTGAAACTGGAAACCTCAAACTCAAGATGGGCTGATGTTGTGTTGTTACGAAGACTGAGCTCTGGAAGGTATCTATGATCTACTGTTCACAAAAAGAATGTTATTTTTCTTCTGGGTCTCTGTGATGGGATAAATACTTCTATTTGATTTGTAAACAGATAAGTCATCCAGTTGTAAGGAATACAGGATCAGCTGACAACCAGTCATGGAAATGTTGAACTTTCAACTTGAATCAGTTCTAGTCTATAAGAAATGAATCCAATCACTGTAAACATCAGCACTTTAACTATTGTTAGTAGTAAATGATATGCCATTCACCTTAGCTTTTCTCTACACAGGTGTGTGCTTCCCCTTCAACCAGCTGTAAAGCTGAGATTCAAAGTACAAGATGATCTTCAAGGTCTCTTCAAGTGCTAACATCCTATGCCATTGTGATTCTAATTATTTAAAATCTGGTATGACACAAAGCATGGTCATACACATTTTTTTGTTGGTGGTGGTGTTGATATCTAAAACATCTGATTCCCTTTGGCTTAGACATACCATAAAGTTATACTCAAAAGTGCAGCAAAAGACAGACTGCTATCACCAACCTTCCTGCTCACGATGACAATGAAATTTCATTTCATTTCAAAAAGCTTTGATCTGAACTACTTTCCTTTCATGTAGACAGAATAAATGAAAACAAAAGCGATTCTTTACTGGCAATTCTTATGACTGAAATGCAGATATACGAGTTAGGTACATGGAATCTGCAAAGCTACAGCAAAGCGGGCCCCTTCATCGGATCACATTCTTTGGGGCAGCTTGTTTTCTACAGTGTGTCTAAAAAGATGTCGTTACTATCTATTGCATCCCATGTCTGCTGGCCTCGTTCTCTTTAACGCACACAGGCATTCTCCATGTACCAGCAAAGATGAGGAATCGAGAGCTATCTTTCAGCCTCCAACGCAGAAGATCCGGGAGAGAACTCTAACTGGCTCGACGTGCATCACACGTCTCTTTGCAGGTGATTTCAGATTGAGTAGTCCAGCTTGTGTCACACACCCAGGACTATAACTGGAGGTGAAGACAGAACACTGTGTTTGACAATCCACAGCAGCATGAGAAATAGGGTACGTGTTGCAAAGAAAAGCACATACCACTTACAGGGGGAAGAAAGAAAAATGCGCTGGACAGACAATAATCCCGCAATACATGCTATATTAATTAGGTGCCTCCATACATCTAAAAGGTATTTACTGGGATGATAAAAAGATCTATTGACCTAGTTTAGTCTTTTCCAAATTCTATTCCTCTTTAAGAGTTCTACATAGTGAAAATTATCACCTCTAGCTTAATGTACAAATTTGCTGATCACTGATGGCTATGATCTATGACACACTTGACAAGCGCACATACAGACACAAC
>NW_011897103.1:0-3134 GCF_000151845.1 Pteropus vampyrus | reverse complement strand
TGATCAATCAATACATTTATAGTATTTGCATTATAAAGTTCAATTCACAAATAAATCCAGAAATTCGAAGTTGTTAAGCTAAAGAAAATTAATTACGTCAAGCTAATAATGGGTGCTTTGAAAAGTTAGAGCTGACCATAACAGTGGCCTTCATTAGCTCATTTCTTTGGAAGGAGAGCTTTCCTCCCACCATACACACGCACACACACACATACATACACACAAATACACACATGTGCACGAACGTGAATGCACACACACCCATGCGCACAAACGTGCATGCACACACACACACAGATCTGGCTGCTCTTGAGATTCATTATCATTGGTGCGATGGATTTAGCATCTTCCTTTTATCCAACTTAAAATCCCCTCCTAATTTTTTTTTTTTTTAGCTTGAGCAAAGCTGAGTAACTCTTCTTTTTGCTCTTTGATCTAGGGCAAAGTCTCATGAACCAAACTACTAACGAAGACATATAAAACCTAGACTGCAAGAAGCCAAAAGCTAAATGGAGATCGAAGTCACCAGATGGATGTCAACGGTCTGACATCACCGAGGTCGACACAACTGCATTTAGTCAATACATAAACAGAAAGCTTCAGCCATGCGTCAGGTGAGTGGTGCATAAAAACGGAAATTAAGTTTTTGCCTTTCAAAAATGGCCAAAAAGTACGCCAGATAGCAATGATTATTTCTGAGTAGTAGAATTGCAGATGACTAAATATCTTAACATTTTCCTATGCCCTCCTAATTTATTACAATGAACATGAATTATCTTTTTAATAATTTCATTTAAAGAAACACCAATAATCTCAGAATTCTTTCATGAAATAATTTTTTGTGGGAATATGGCTTAAGTATAACAAAACTTCTATTTAAACAATTCATACATACATCATGTCGAAGGAGCGTCCAAAAAGGTGGACAATGGGTCTACTCTTAAAAAACGATCTGAAACCCATTCCGAAGGTAAAGAGACCATGAGGTCTCAGCACGTCCAGCCGGGGCTGAGCCTCCTCCACAGGGCCAGACGGCTTGTTTGCCCTGTCACTCCTCCCAATCTCCACCTTTCTTGCTTCTCCCATTTCCAATATTCTATTCACATGTAATTTTCCCAACCTGCCAATTCCATTTATGTTTCTCACTTCTTTCAAAACTCAGCTTGAAACCTCCTTCAGGAGTAAATCTGAAATATTTAGACATTAATGGGGAAGTCTAACAGAGAAACTTCAAATAGGATCCATGCTTTTAAATAATCTAACTCCTCCTTCCAAGAATAAACCTAACTGGGAATAACAAAAAACAAGGTTCTCACAGTTCAATGACTGTTTATCAAAGCTTCCATTTTCTAGAAGACTGAATGAACAACACCTAATTCTATACATGGACTCTTTTCTTCTAGTCAGTTTACTATACATGTGTTAAGGTTATGCAGTTTCCAGCATTATTTAGCAGTCACTTTTAAACATACACACACTTATGTCCATGTTTATGCTTGATTGTTCCAACTACCAGTCATTTCTAATTCTGGTCGCATATAAGAATAACCCAGAGAAAAATCTGAAAATGCCAATGCCTGAAACTCATTGTAGATAATTTAATCAAGCTTTTGGGGAGAGAGATCTGGCCATGGGTATGTTTGAAAAGCTCCCCACATGATGTTAATGTGTAGCCACTGTCCAGAACTATCAAGCTAGGGTATAAAATATTTGGGGCAAGAAGCTAGCCTCTGTTTCTATCCTGTCCACTATGACTCTTTATCCTATGTCTCACTACACAAGCACACACACCAAAACAAGCATGCGACATGCTTGAAATACAGACTTGTTGACTTGGTTTGGCTATAATGATATAGTTCATAATTTATTTTTTAAGGCCTCACAACTAAGAAATAGGGAAAATGATGGCTGAGCAGGATGCTCATCAAAAAGGGAGAAGCTGCCCAAACTCACAACAATAGTAGTGAAGAAAACAACGGAAGAATGCTTCAATTGCAAAAGGAAACCTTCATTTATTATAGGTTTCCAGAACTATAAAGGATCCAAACCACTCTCTGGAGGGCTGTGCAGGCTTTTAGTTCTATGACATATGAAACTCTGATTATTCTGGACTGTAGGCTCCTCTCACAAATGCAAAAGAGCTTTTAAATTCTGAAAGCCCTGTTTTATTTTTCTTTTTTTTTTTTGATTTATTTTATTGTTTGCTCTAAGCAAAGGAAAAGTTATACTCTAAGCCCAGTGAAGCACATTGGAATGGGCCAATGCATCCTAACCCATGATCTTGTTTATCTTCTGCTAAACCCTTGAAAAGCATTAGGACACTTCACAGGACCGAGGGTCAAGTCCTTCCTGTTAGGATAAGTCTATGAGCATAGCACTTTTGGGCCAAGCTGAGAGCCAGGAAGGCACAGTCTTTGGCACAGATTTAATCATCTTAATTTTGGAGCTACCCATCAAGTAATATCAGTAGGTGACAACAGGTGGTAACACAAAAATGTGGTTGGTCTCCACTCGGAATAATGGACTGCATGGAGCCTCATCTCTAGTAGACACAATACGATGATAAATCCCACGATTTTGAGATTAATTTAGCAAGAGCTGAACTCTTCAACTCTAGTTATCTCTCAATGAGTCCTGACCCTCTAAAAGTCTATTTACTGAAATTCAATCCATGGTGGATTAGTAATCCAAAGATTCTTTAGGATAAACAAAAACTCACAGGGCCTTCCTTCTTATAAGACTTTATGGCCCTGGAAATAAGGTAGAATATTATTTTTAGGTTGGTTGGCAAACCCCTTACTAGCATTTCCAAGTGGGGAAAATGTTTTAACTTCACAGAAATTTAATTCTAACAAAGAATAAGCTGAAGACTATCCTGCAGGAGTCAAACTAAGCATTTAGATAAAATGATCCTTTCATTTTGAACTGTCAGCTCACTGTGCATCACACCATAGTATGCGCAAAACAGTTACATCACAATTGAATTTTCTTTATAGACTTTAATCATGAGCATTCAGACCACACAAGCATCTTCTAAACTAGGTGCTGGGAAAGGTGACTAGGGAAACAAACTGAGGATGGAAGACAGAATAAAGTACCATTTTTTAGCTTGTAGCATCGCCATATGAATGCTC
>NW_011897102.1:4155-5512 GCF_000151845.1 Pteropus vampyrus | reverse complement strand
GCCCATTACCAGCAGCAGAATTTCCCTGAAAAAACTGATGTTACTTTTAACGTATTTTATTTTCATTCTTGAACAATATTTTGAGGGACATAGAACTGTTTGAAAGTTAGTTTCTTTCAGAATAACAAAGAAATGTAATTTCACTGTTTCCTGGCCTCCACGTTTTTCTATTCAGGGGTCTGGCAGAGGCCAAGTCCAGGCTCAGGGGGAAAACGAGACGCAGGAGCCCAGGAAGGGTCAGCGCGGAAGCGAATATCCAGCCACGGGAGGGAACGCAGCGGCTGGGGGGGACTCCGGGGTGGCCCGCGGTGACTCCGGGGTGGCCCGCGGTGCTGGCTGCAGCTGCGGTGGTGGGCGGGGGCGGCAGGCCCCACCCTGCGGGCCGAGCCCAAATTTCCGCTCTGCTCGGGCCAACGAAAATGTGTGTCTCTTCGAAGCTGCCTTCGCCGCAGATGTTCGCCCTTGTGAAACTGTTTTTTCTTGTTTACTCAGCACCGTTTCCTTTCATTTCCCGTTTGCTCTTTCTTCGTATTTTCTTGCAGGAGGCTCGCCCGCTGCCCTGGTCTCCTTTCAGCTAATCGTTGTCACTCAGGTTTTAATTACGTGGGTGGCGGCTCTGGAAGCAAAGGGCCATATTTGGCTTCTGAGTAATGGCAGAAGTGTCCCGTGGGTGAGCTGTGGAGGCTCCTGTCCCAAGCTGGGCACCCCTGCCTGGGAGCGCAGACTGCACCCAGCTGCGGCCAGCAGTGGATGGCTATGGGGACCTGAGTGTAGCGCCTCTGTCCAGAGCCAGCAGATGGACTCGCTTGGTGGCCAGACCTCTTAGAGGATGGCCCTCCACGCGGGGCCATCTGGTCCCTTTGGCTGACTGAAAGGGGCCCGCGCAATCCCAGCTTTCTGGTTCCCGCCGCTGCTTGCTGTAGGGCGCAGGAGCTGGTGGGAAGGGAGGTCCACCCCTGTGTCCGCTCTCAGGCCTGTCACGCTGCGGGCAGCGCCGGCGCCAGGTGGGGCAGCGCAGTGGCTTCTGCAAGGCGTCTCGCCTGATGCTAAGCTCAGGAGACGCCTGCGTAGGACACGCGTGGCGCGGGCGGGCGCGCAACCAGCGGTGAGCTCCAAGAGAGGGGGCACTGGTCTGGGGGTCGAGACATTCAAATCTCGACCCCGCCTCTGGGCTACTCCAGAACTCTCGAATCCTGGGGCGCAGGGGGCACCCTGACATCTTCACGCGAGGAAGCGGCGAGGCGCGCTGAGACGGGCGCATGCGTTGGAGTGTGGCAGAGCCGGACCCCCAGAAAGCGCGCATCACCCCCTCGTGGCTGCCGCCACCCCACTTCAGTGTCTCCCTACTCACGAAGGG
>NW_011897102.1:0-990 GCF_000151845.1 Pteropus vampyrus | reverse complement strand
TGTCCCTCGTGCCGGCCGCCGCCAGGCGTAGGGCGAGGGCGAGGAGCTCGGAGAGTCCCGTGACTCAGTTTACCTCGTCCTTCTGCGCCTAATTTTTCCCGCTAGAGAGGACGCGCCACCTTCCAGGACGCGCGCGTCGGACTCCGTAGATGTCACGCCGTTTCAGCGCCGACAACCTCCACGCGGCGGTGCCGTGATTATCCTCAGGCCACTTCTGCGTCTGTCGCCTCGGCCTCCGAGCTGGAGCAGACGCGGCTCACGCACCCGCGGACGCGCCGCTGCAGGGCCCCCCGACCCCGTCCCCGGGCGCGCCGGCCGCCTGCTGGGCTGGCCTCTGTTCTATGCCATTTCTCCGTTCCAATAAAATAAAAAAAAAATCAAACAGTTCACTTTGGAAAAAAAATGAATGGCCATTTTACCCAAGAGAATGAGGGGAAAACCTTGAAAAGGGGAGTCAACGTCACGAGCCCTCGGCGTGGTGGAAACTGAAGGCGCATTGAGATCACACAGCGCACCTGTCCGGGCGCCTAGAATAAAAGGTGCCACGACATCGCGGGTGGCATGTGGCGCCACCACTCTGGAAACCAGTTGGGCAGTTTTTTCTTTACTAAAGCAAGCATGAGTTTATCACACCACCCAGCAACTGCTCCCCTGGGCATTATCCCAGAGGAGAAAAAAGCCTGAGTTCACACAAAAACCTAAATACAGATGTTTATAGCCGCTTTCGTCATAACGCGTAAAGACTGGAGATGGCTCAGATGTCCTTAAATGGTGACAGTTAACAGCCGTGGTGCACGCCTACGGGGACTTACACACGGCGATGGACAAGAGACATCGGGGGTCCAGCCCTCCAGGTGCGCACACCTGGAGCTCCGGGCAAGGTCCTGCCGTGCAAGCGGCGGCCGGAGCTTAGACACGCAGTCTCGGGGTGGCGTGTGTGAATGGGAGGCCTTGGGGTGGCAGGCGGAAGCAGAGGTGGAAAGCGGGTGG
>NW_011897101.1:666-2745 GCF_000151845.1 Pteropus vampyrus | reverse complement strand
TATTTTAGATATTAGGCCCTTATCGGAGATGTTGCTTGCAAATATATCTTCCCATTCGGATGGTTGTCTCTTTACCTTGTTGACGGTATGTTTTGCTAAGCAGAAGCTTTTTAGTTTTATGTGGTCTCATTCATTTATTTTTGCTTTTATTTCCCTTGCTTTTGAGGTCAAATTCATAAAATCCTCTTTAAGTCCAAGGTCCTTGAGCTTAGTTCCTATGTTTTCTTTTATGCATTTTATTGTTTCAGGTCTTATATTCAGGTCCTTAATCCATTTTGAGTTAATTTTGGTGTGTGGTGATAGACAACAGTCTAGTTTCATTCTTTTGCAGATGGCTTTCCAGTTTTCCCAGCAGCATTTATGGAAGAGGCTTTCCATTCTCCACTGTATGTTTCTGGCTTTTTTGTCAAAAATTATTTGCACATATAAATATGGATTTACTTCTGGACTCTCGATTCTGTTCCAGTGGTCCGTGTGTCTGTTTTGCTGCCAATACCATGCCATTTTGATTACTGTCGCTTTGTAGTATAATTTGAAGTCGGGCAGAGTGGTGCCTCCAGCCTCATTCTTTTTTCTCAGGATGGCTTTGACAGTTCAGGGCCTTTTGTGTTTCCATACAAATCTGATGATTTTTTGTTCCATTTCTTTAAAAAATGCCGATGAGATTTTGATGGGGATTGCATTAAATCTGTAAAATGCTTTAGGTAATATGGTCATTTTAACTATGTTGATTCTTCCAATCCAAGAACACGGAATATCTTTCCATTTCTTTGTATTTTTTTTTTTATTTCTTTTAATAGGGTCTTATAGTCCTTCACATGTTTTGTTAAATTTATTCCTAGGTATTTTATTCTTTTTGTTGCAATTGCAAAAGGAATTATTTTTTCCACTTCTTTTTCTGACACTTCATTGTTAGAGTATAAGAACACTATGGAATTTTGAACATTGATTTTGTATCCAGATACTTTACTATATTTGCTTATTGTTTCTAGTAGTGTTCTTGTGTAGTCTTTAGGGTTTTCTATATAAAGAATCAGGTCATCCACAAATAGTGACAGTTTGACTTCTTCGTTTCCTATTTGGATGCCTTTTGTATCTTTCTCTTGTCTGATTGCTCTTGCTAGGACCTCCAATGTTATATTGATTAACAGTGGTGATAGCGGACAACCTTGCCTTGTTCCTGATCTTAGAGGGAAGGTTTTTAATTTTTCACTATTAAGTGTAATGTTGTCTGAGGGTTTGTCATAAATGGCCTTTATTATGTTAAGTTACTTTTCTTCTATACCAACTTTGTGAAGCATTTTGATCATAAATGGATGCTGTATCTTGTCGAAGGCTTTTTTACATCTATTGATGTGATCATATGATTCTTATTTTTTAATTTGTTTTTGTGATGTATCACATTAATCGATTTGCGCGTGTCGAACCATCCTTGTGCCCCTGGGATGAAGCCAACTTGATCATGGTATAGAATCTTTTTAATATGTTGCTGTATTCGGTTTGCTAGTATCTTATTTAGGATTTTTGCACCTGTGTTCATGAGAGAAATTGGTCTGCAATTTTCTTTTTGTGTGTTATCTTTACCAGGTTTTGGTATAAGAGTAATATTGGCCTCATAAAATGAGTTGGGAAGTATTGCCTTCTCTTCAATTTTTTGGAAGAGTTTGAGAGGGATAGGTATTAAATCTTCATTGAATGTTTGGTAGAATTCACCGGTGAAGCCATCTGGTCCTGGACTTTTACTTTTTGGTAGATTTTTGATGATTGTTTCAATTTCCAATTTCCATACTGTTGATTGGTCTATTTAGATTTTCCAGTTCTTCTTGATTCAGTCTAGGAAGGTTGTGTTGTTCTAAGTACTGGTTCATTTCTTCTAGATCATTAAATTTGGTGTTATATACTTTTTAATAATATTCTTATATGATCCTTTGTATTTCTGTGATGTCAGTCGTAATTTCCCCTTTCAACCCTGATTTTGTTTATGTGTGTCCTTTCTCTTTTTTCTTTAGTGAGTCTAGCCAGGGGTTTGTCAATTTTATTAATCTTCTCAAAGAACCAGCTCTTTGTTGCATTTATTTT
>NW_011897101.1:0-616 GCF_000151845.1 Pteropus vampyrus | reverse complement strand
TTTCTCTTTTTTCTTTAGTGAGTCTAGCCAGGGGTTTGTCAATTTTATTAATCTTCTCAAAGAACCAGCTCTTTGTTGCATTTATTTTTTCTATTTTTTGTTTGTTTGTTTTCAATTTCATTTATTTCTGCTCTAATTTTGATTATTTCTTTCCTTCTGCTGACTTTAGACCTCATTTGTTCTTCCTTTTCTAGTTTTTTAAGATAAAGCGTTAGGTTATTTATTTGGGCTCATTCTTGTTTCTGGAGGTAGGCCTGTAATGATATGAACTTTCCCCTTATGACCACTTTTGCTGTGTCTCAAAAGTTTGGATATGTTGTAGTTGTACTATCATTATCATTTATTTCTATGTATCTCTTGATCTCTGTTTTAATTTCTTCTCTGACCCAGGTATTCTTCAGTAGCATGTTGTTTAATCTCCATGTATTTGTGGTTCTTCCTTTCTTTTTGCAATTAATCTCTAGTTTCAGAGCATTATGATCAGAGAATATAGGTATGATTTCAACCCTCTTATATTTGTCGAGGCTATCTCTGTGTCCCAGTATGTGATCAATTCTTGAGAATGTTCCTTGTGCACTAGAGAAGAATGTATAAGCAGCTATTTTGGGATGAAAGG
>NW_011897100.1:0-5455 GCF_000151845.1 Pteropus vampyrus | reverse complement strand
GTTATATCTCAAAGAAGCTCTCGTTAAGAAAACTCAAAGAAGAAACAACAACTTCTATTTTAAAATGTTATCAGAATAAATGCATGGTCCTGCCTTTGGGTTCAAATACACCTGGGCAGAGGTGGGCGTCTCCTTTTTCCTGGTCAACCTTTACCCTCTTTTAGGTGACAGCCTCTGGTTTCTCTGGAGAACAAGCCTCCTCCTAGTGGCCCTGTTGGGAGTATTATTCACAGGGCCTCTTACCACTCACAAGGGGGCAAATGACCTTGGCTGAGCCAGATCAGACTCTGGCTTAGAAATTTGAACCCTGAGCCAAGTGGAAGTGTTAGGACTGAACCATTCCTAAGACAGCACTTGAAAATTTCCAGCTGAGATCCTTGGAGCTGGCGCCATTCCTGTGCTTAGTTTTGGGCACAGTCTTCTCCTAATATACTTCTTTTCCGCCTAGGTTAGCAAGAGTTGGTTAAACAGGAGCTGCTTGCAAAGGGTAACCTCAACCAATACAATGACTTAGCAAGTGGCACATGTAAAACATCAAGGAGTCTTAGCATCAACGTTAATCACAGCAACTAACCATTATTAAGCATTTCTGTGGAGCTGGTGCTGTGCTAAGAAACGTATATGCTTTTTCTCATTTAATTCAACCCTTGAATTGACTTCAAGAGGTAGGTACTACGTTGGCTCCACTTTACACATAAGGGAACAAAGCACGGAGAAATTAGGTACATTTTCTGAGGTCGTGCAGCCAATAAATGTTGGAATCGGGATTCAAATCTAAGTCTACCTGACTCTGGAATAGAGCTCCTAACCACTGCGCTGTACTGTTTTAAAAGGAGCAAGCATCGTGGACGGCTGCCCGGAGCAAATGGGACCTCAAGCTGTGACCTCAGAGGTTCAAGGAAACAAAGCAGGTCCTGCCTTTCTCTGGCAGTGGTCTCAGGGGAAGGGCCTGCACTTCAAGATGCTCTATGGCAGAGTTCTCAACCCTGACCACACACTGGAATCACAGGGGAAACTGTGAAACCCCGATTACTGGATCTCTCTGATGTCACTGGCCTTGGGTGCTGCTGGGCCACGGAATTGTTTTCCAGTGTTCTAGGTGATTCTAGTATGTAGCTGCGGTTACCAACCTCTATTTTTTCTGAACTGTAAAGGGCATTCTATACACCTGTGGATCTTGCTGAACTACAGATTCTGATTCAGAAAATTGGGATGGGGCCCAAGAGTCACGTTTGTAATCATCTCCAGGTGATTACAAATAGAAAGGCGACCCTGGTTAGAAACTCAGACTCCTGGGCCCCACCCAGACCTGGATCCCAGAGGGAATGACAGTGAGAGCCCAGGGGATTTTTATGCATATTAAGATAAGAGAAGCACTGTAGGCCTGGCACTTATTTAAACAGGATAGTGAGGGAATTCAGTACTGAAGCATCCGAGCAGAGGCAGGAGGAGATGTCTAGCCAGGAAGAGAAAAGAAAGAACAAAAGGAGGCAAGTAAGAGCCTTGACCCTGAAAGGGCTGCCCCAAGGACGAGGCAGGGGACTTTAGGTGCTCCAGAGGAAGCTCTAGGAGGGCAAGAAGACTCAGATCTGTCCTCCGCCCCACCCCGTGGTGGATGGTCCCCTGGGGCTCTTGGGGCTGTACTTATTTCCTCAAGGAGGATACATGCCACCAATTATAGTAGAGGAACTTAAGCATTGTGAGGTTTGGTGACTTTTATATTCTCTTGCTACTCTGAAATTCTGAGTCTATACAGTTGAGGCGGCAAGACTGTTGGGTCACCCAGGGACTCGTCAGTGCCCATGGAGTCGAGGTGAGACGTACTGGAATTTGAGTTGGAGTTCAGGACAAGAGCAGTGTCTCAGATTGAAATTGATGATAAAAACCAACCTAGTGTGGGCAGGTGCCCACAGAGGAGAGACACGTGTCTTACACAAGCGTGTGTGGGAAGAGACTCTGAAAGTCCCCAAATTCGGCAGAAGTGACCCCAAAGTTATCAGCTCCTGAAGTTCTCTCCCATGTCATGCTGTGGTCTGATAGCTGAGGTAATGAGGTGTGACCAGAGACTAGTGCCTGCGAGGAGCAAGGAAACAGGGGTGAAGGGTGAGAATGAAGGTGGGGTTGGGTGGAGGGTGTTCATCCTGCACCAGCCAGAGCAGAGGGGCTTGGATTTGGGTGGCCTGGCGCTGGCCCTCTGGATGGAAGCGGCTCTAGAAAGGGCACGAGAATGGTAGCATCATGACTTCCTTGGGTGGAAGGACTAGAGTCAAATTATTTCAAGCGATGTGAGTCATTGTGCGAACACATGCCTGTGAATGAGATGAAGCTGAGCGGCCATACTCAGGGACGGCTGAGATGGAGAGGTCTGGGCCCCTGGTGGCTCCACAGATGTCAGCAGCGTGACCTTCCAGATCTACCTTCTCCAGTTCCATCTTTCACATGACTCAGTTCCCCTCTTTACCTCTGTGTGTCTTTCGTGTCTGCCAGCTGGCTCCCCAGCTAGCTTCTTTGCAGCTTCCACAGTCCTGGAGGTGGCTAGGAGAGGATGGTATCCAGGGGCTGTGGCCTAGTCCCTAGCTCCCCTAGCTTAGATAGGAGACCTTGGATAGGTCATGCTCTTTCAACCTAAACAGATTGCTGACATATTAAAAACCCAGGAAAATTCTTCTCTTCCACAAAGGAACCTCCTCTTTTCGATCTATCTTGAAACATGAAGGCCTCTTGGGCAACTTTGTATTTTCTTTATTTGTTAGAGAAAAATTCAGAGAAATACTTGCGTCAAGTTCCCAGGAGCGTGGGTTCTCATGAGCTGGGCCTCTCTGGAGGTTTACCTGCCTTCCGTCACAGAGGCTTGCTCAGGGCTTTTGCTTGGGCGAGGGCGTAGAGGGGTGTGAGGGTCAGGCACAGCAGCAGGAATGTGCCAAGGACCTGCTCGGCCTTCCTTAGGGACAAACTGTTCAAGTCTTGGGGCAGATTTCATGGGCCTTAATTGTAGACAAGGGAGCTTCAGACTTCCTTAGCCGGCACCAGAGAAAGGCCGGATGGAAAAGCAGCCAAAGCTACTAGAGCAATGAAGAGGGACTTGCTTGGAACTTGGCCTTGGTCAAACTGTGTGGGGGGAAGGAGGCAAAGAAAAGCAAGATGAATTGAGTCCCTATTATGAACTGTGCTATGTTCTTATGTTCATAATCCCATTTAGTCCTCATGAGACTCTCATTTCAGAGATGAGAAACTGGCTCACAAGAGACACGACTTGCCCTAAGTTGCTACCCGGAGAGCTGCAGAGTTGAGGTGCCCAGGGCCCTCTTCCATACCACATGAGTGCTCTTGCAAAGGCTTGGGCCACCTGTGGGGATGCTTCCTGTTCTGGTGCCTTAACTGCTAGGACACGTGGAAACACTTGTAGACCAAAAGAAAGGACTATTGTTCTCTATAACAAGCCCATAATCCATGTTCAGGGCTCCCTGGCTTTTTTTTATTATTATTATTTCCCCCCTCCCCCAGACCCCCTGGCTTTTAATCATATTTCAGTTGATTATTATAATCCCAGGAAGCCAATCTTTGACTTCGGTTATCTGCCTGTTTTACCGCTGGTTTGTCTTAGAGGCTTCACAAAGGAGAGACTTTCTCAGAGCTAAGTATTCCATGGGCCCCTTTTTTTAATGATTGAGATAACTGTTTTATTGCACCTGCTGCTTGAATATTTTCCAGGCAACAGTTGTTGTAGCCCTGCTCCAGGGGACGTTAGCCACTTGTGTCTTAGAGCGGAATAAAGTGGACTTCGGAGGACTTTTTAGCTCACCTCTGCGAAGGGTAGGAGTGACTGTCTCCCTAGGTGCTGGTCTTAGCCTGGCTCTTTGGTTCATGCTCTCAGGTCTGCTGACAAATCCCATAGGTCTCCCTAAAACTGGCTACATGCCTGTTACTTGCCAGGGACACCACTGCAAAGTGTGCAAGAAAGTATATTTATGCAGAATTTCTTGAAGCCTTACAATTACTCTTTTTCTAAATCAAGGGATGATTGCAATATTCTGTTAGCCAGTCTCCTACCGCATCCAGCAGTCAGCAGTCTGTCTAATACTTAAGTCGGGTGATATCATTTCTCCATTCAAGTCTCCAGTGGCTTCCTCCAAAGTACTTACAGTGATCTACCAGGACCTGTGTTATCTGCCCTGGCCTTCTACTGTTTCTTCTTTCCCTTAAGGGTTTCTTGGTTCACCCTTGCTTTTTGCTCTGGTCACATTACCTATGTGCGATTCCTCAAAGGCAAGCCCCCTCCCTACCTCAGGGCCTTTGCACTTGCTGTTCCTCCAGATATATACACAGGTTCCTCACTTTCAGATCTTTACTAAAAAGCGACCTTCTCAGTGAGGATACTCTAAAATTTTCCTCCCTTTAGCACTCCCTCTCCCTTTATTTTCTATAACACTTAGCATCTGACATACCACATATTTTTACTTATCTATTGTCTATTCCTAGGATTTAAGTTTCCTGAAGAATATGTTTTTTGTTTACTAGCTTGCAGAAAACAGTGCTAAACAATAAAAAGTGCCCCCAAAATGCCTGTTGAATGAGTAGGTGAATGAATGGGGTCTCCAACGCAATGCCTTCAAGGATCAGTTAATGCAACATGAATGTATGAAGCGATTGATTAAATTGCCTGGAAAATATTCAAGCAGCAGGTGCAATAAAACAGTTATCTCAATCATTAAAAAAAGGAGCCCATGTAACACTTAGCTCTGAGGTTGGAGAATTGGGGCATACATGTTCCTCTTAAAGACATTAACTTTAAAACAATAATACCAATCAAAAACAGTCTCAGCTAATCTAAGCCCATCTGTGGGCTGCAAGTTTGTGACGGAGTGTCAGACTAGCTGATGCCTGGGGCCTGGATTTCTCTAGAATCACTTTCAATAAATGGTTGTGGAGAGATGCTCTTGGTTTTCCTTGAGGGATCTTGTAAGTAGTTCTAAGACACTGTCGTTTTGCCCATCCTAAAGATATTGTTGAGACATCGTTTGTATCTACAAAAGAATTTTTCCTCAATCCCTTAGTCATCTCCCTGCAGCTCTGAAATTTCTCCCTTGTCCCTTATTCAGCCCTCTCCCTATTTTGATTTCAAGTGTGAGCCTGAGAAAGGAGCCTAGGCCAAGAGACTAGAAAGATGGCCCTGGGCTACCCACCCCCCTCCAGGTGGCAAGGGAAACAAACCAAGACTGGGAGGCAGGCTGGTTGGCCTTGGAACACCACCCACTCCCAAGAAAACAAAAGCTCGTGATCCAGACAGCTCTGGGCAGACTCTTTTTCTCTTAAGTGTATACTTTCAATTTAATAAAACCTGCGCTCTTCATCTTACTGTTTGTTGTGCCTTTGAACTCTTTCTTAGGGCATAAGAACCTGGTCACCAGAGCTCTGGGGTTGGGTTCCCTCTTTGAACTCTCACCCTGTCAGAGCT
>NW_011897099.1:0-4037 GCF_000151845.1 Pteropus vampyrus | reverse complement strand
AGTGTAGGGAGTAGCAATGTTGAGTGGACTACAAACATCAATTTTAAATTGAGTACTCAAGGTAGGTATCTTGTCAGCCTCAGTTGATAAAAGCACGTGGCCCATATTGAGTCAGTGGTGGCAGCTGAGGTGGAGAGAACAACTGTGGGTCCAAGAGCTGAGGGAGGTCAAGAAAATCTAAAGAGGCACAGAATGTATCTTTAACACCATTGACACGCTGGAGCCACCTCGTACCAGCTCACCGGAGCCAGCTGTGCTCATTCCTTCCCAACTCCGTGTGAGGTATTGCCATGTTGATAGCTTGCAGTCCACCGTGATGAGCACACCGTGGAAGCTGGCAAACCCTACATGTCAGGGCTTCTTTTTTTTTCTAATAAGAGCTGATTGTTAAGCATTTCGCATGCCACTGAGTAGTCCGACCTCCAATCATACCGTGGAGGGAGTCCAGAAGTTTGCCCTCTAGTAATAATCATGAGCACAGAGGGCAATTAAGTGTAACACTTACGGGGAGAGATCACTATGGCAAAGTTTCAGGGAAAAGCTTTCTGGAAGAGGGTCTCTTAAGGGAGGAGCTAGATCTAATTTGCATAACTGAGAGGAAAGAGACGTCAGAGTGGGTAAACAGGGATGATTGATGGGCAAGGGATGGAGGTTGGACTGACATGGTGTTATAGAAAATCTCCACCAAGCAAACACCAACCTGACACTGAAGTCAGCATCTTACTCAATTTTCCAAAATTGAACTAAAATTATCTTGTCTTTCACGCCCCCACCAGAATCATTCCTAGCTCTCTGAAAGCTTTGTAAACCTTGATGAACATGGTCCACATGTGTCTTTAGGAATGAATTGTGGATACAGCATCCGTTTGATTGGAGTTCTCTGAATTTTTCTCCATGGAAACCTGAGCTGGTAAATAGAAACTAGAAAGCCGAATGTCTGGTTCTTTTCCCATCTCGTTAGCTGCTTTGCTTGGTGACATCGGGTGAGCTCAATTTCCCCACTTTAAAATGATCAATTCACATTCTTCACTCGTTGGTGGATAAAGATGAACAATGACATCTTTGGGGAGTATTCCCAGCTCTTTTAAGAAAAACATGAACAATTACAGGCTTATGAGAAATGGAACCATATTATTTTTATTCCAGATATAAATATAAACATCCTTAAAAAGCTCAAAAAGGAGAGAAATCCATATTAAATGTTTCTGTTGTCAGGGAAGCCTTTTTCTCTCAAAGTATTCCTCCTCCAGCTCACAAATTTACAGAAGGAATTCCTCCAGAAGGTTGTGGTTAATCTGGAATATTAGGCTGTCAGTAGTAGAACTATAGGGAGTGATGGGGAGGTCCTGGTTGGATGCCATGTTCAGCATGACATTCACTCTCTTAAATCACCTCCTCAGCACTGTTCTTCTGTGGTGACTCCAGTCCTAGATGAGCCAGCGATTTGCTTTGTTTCAACTTACACAGGTGCCTCTGGCATAATGAGGAAAAAAACTCATACAACTTGACAAATCAATGGCCCTATAAATTCTTGATCACCAGCATTAAATGAGCTTTCAAGACTCACTCAGCAAGGTTACTATTTTTTTTTTAATGTGATTTTTATCTTCCTCACCACAAAAGCTGTTTCATATCTTTTCTGAATCTCCCTTCACTCTCAGCTAATAATCATATTAGTTCAAGATGCTATAGCAAAAATCCCATAGGCTGGGTGACTTAAACAACAAATATTTATTTCTCACAGTTTGGGGGGCTGGGAAGTCTAAGATCAAGGTGCCGGCAGATCTTGTGTTTTTTGTTTGGTTGGTTTGGTTTGGTTTGGTTGTTGTTTTGTTTTTTATTTTTTTTTAAATTTTTCTATTACAGTTGACATTCAGTGTTGTATTAGTTTCAGGTGTACAGCATAGAAGTTAGACATATATAGCTTATGAAGTGATTCCCCGCTATAAGTCTAATACCCATCTGACGCCATGCATAGTTATTACAATATTATTGACTATATTCCTTATGCTATACTATACTATACATCCCAGTGACTATTTCGTAACTGCCAATTTGTACTTCTTAATCCCTTCAGATTCTGTGTTTGGTGAGAGACTCTTCCTGGTTTTGTAGATGGCTGCCTTCTGGCTGTGTCCTAACACGGTGGAGAGAGAGGAAGCAAGCTCTCTCTTGTCTCTTCTTATAAAGGGACCAATCCCATCATGAGAGCTTCATCTTCATGAACTACTCACTTCCCAAAGTCTCCATCCATTAATATCACCCCAGTGGGGGTTAAGCTTCACCTTATGAATTTCCTGGATACACAGTCAGTCTCTTGCATTAACCTTGCTTTTATTCCTAATTTATAACAGGAAAGTCACCAGATAAAATTTTGTCACCACTAAATTCACAGACTCACTTGCCACCTCATCTATTTCTTTTCACTCTTCTTGCAAAGAAGAGTCCCTTTTCCTCCCAGGACCCCATTCTTCCAGGTAAATCTTTAATCCCATCTCTTCCCATTTTTTTCAAGGACCCCAGACCATTGATAATCACTTCCCTTTCCTTCATCTTCAGTCTCTTCTCCTAACTTGATTATTCCTGTGAAGATTCTAAGATGTGCTCATAACCACTGTCTTTCATTTTCAACTTTTTATTTTGAAAATAATATATGTGTATGTGTGGAAGTGTGCATGTGTACATGAATGTGTATGAAGTGAGGAAAGAAAGAATAGAGAGAGAGAGAAAGAGAGAAAACATGGGAAAATTTTAAAAGTCATTGAATTTGTCAAAATGATCAATTCACTTATACGGGAGAGAAATCAGGCTGACCTCAGAGTTCACACAGCATTAGTCAATGCCAGAAGATTGTGGTGCAATACTTACAAGATCTTCAAAAAAATAAAACGTGTTGCTTAAGGATTTTATATCCAGCCAAATTATCTTTCAACTACAAAGATTACAGATAGTCTTGAACATGAAAGAATCCAGGGAATATTCATTCTATGAACATTTCCTTGAAGAAATTACCAAAGATTGAATGTCAGCCAACTAAGAGATAATTGAGATATTATGCAAAAAAGATTGGCAGCAAGCTTTGAATACATTTACTTTAGATTAAAACTAAAATAATTCTCCACATTAGAATAATTAAAAAATATGAAAATTATGTGTCCTGACAATACATAAACTACATTGTGAACAAGTCCTGGTAAAGGAAGAAAGTAGGTGAGAGGTACAATAAGTTTCGTGATAGCTACATCTGCAATAAGTGGGAGTCAAAAAACATCTCTCAGAGCTGACAAACCAAACAATAAAATAAGCATTTTTAAAGTACAAAAAAAAAAAAGTTGTCGAATCTGAGTAAAGGTTGTATTGGAGTTTTTGTGTCATTCTTATAATGTTTCTCAAAGTTTTAAATTATTTCAAATGCCACTTCCTCAGAGAGACCTTCCCAAACTATCAAATATAAAGCTGTCACTTAACATTATTTTCTCTCTTAGTAACCTGTCCTTTTTATTTATAGAACATACCCTATCTTGTAATCCTATATGTACAGCAGCCATCTCAGCTGTGATTCATCTATGATGCAGACGTAACTAAATGTATCTGAAAGGCTAGTGGGAGCGGATGCAGGGCCAGGCCTCGGGTGAGGCAAGTGAGGCACTCGCCTTGGGCACAGAATTTACAGGTGCACCTAAAACTGAGGAATCAAGATAAATAATATTTTAATACGATATTTTGAAAAGTCAAAATTAATGCAAAAAAACCATGATGAACAAAATATCACGATTTTGTATAAAGAAAAGACCCAAACTTGTGCTTGCATAACCCTGCCTCCCTCACTTTACCCTAATTTTTGTGTTGGTTTCAGCAAAATTTTATTTATAAACCAGGCAGCTATAGCCTATGGGCCACAATTTGCTGCTCTTTTTGAAAATATTGATCTCAATTACTGAAGCTTTTTTTGCTCCCTTAAATTTTCTCTTGTACACCTGAAACTTACTGGATTTCATTAGCCAATGTCACCATAATAAAAATTAAAAAAAAAAAAA
>NW_011897098.1:4998-8969 GCF_000151845.1 Pteropus vampyrus | reverse complement strand
GAGTGATATCAGGAACAACCATGAAGGCAGGTATTCAGTTGACTAAGGTGACAAATCCATTTCTAGTTTACAGGTAATACAGCCAGTTGATGTTTGTATTACCACAATTGAAAGATAGTCATCTAAGGTCAACTTACCTTGGATGCTTCTTTAATCAGGTATGAACATTTTAGATTTCTAAATTTTATATTTCTGGTTGTCTGGCACATTGTGGTGTATGCAATCTAAAAAGCTATTTAATGGCAAAGTCCAGTGATTCAGGAAACCAAAAGATTCATACCAAGAAAGTGGTACAAAGAGAAAAAAACTATATGGCTCCTGAAGAAAAATGTATAAAACCCCAAATATTAGTTAATTTCATTCTTCCTTCAACACATAATTAAAATGTAGCCGGGGGTTGTACTGAGAGCAGTAATGATTAGGGATGCAAAAGTCAGCATTAAGAATAGGGGTTTAACAGATAATGTAACTAAAGTTCATCTAAAATCAGAAGAAAAGGAAAGAAAATAGGAAAATAAATACTTAAAGCTTATAAATTAAAGCATGGAAACTTGGACTCCAAGTTGTTATCTAAATTTTGTCCCGTGGACTTTGGTTGAAAGATACAGTTCATTGTTATTATTTGCAGTTTTTTTGGCAGATTTGCCTACTCGCTAACATTTATTTGTAACTTCCAAATCAATATCCATGGTGCTTTTGTGGTCATTTAGGGACATGTCCGGTGCAGTAAAAACATTTAAGTTTTCCAATGTGTAAGTTACCGGATATCAAAGTGACATTCCACCTTCTTGTTTCAACTCTCATACTGTAAACAACTTTTTGTGTTCTATTGAGTGCCATATTTTTTTTGTGTGCTTTTTGTTGGTGATTTTGCTGTTTGTTTAAAATGGCTCCCAAGCACAGTGCTGAAGTGTTGCCTAGAGTTCCTAAATCCAAGAAGGTTTTGACTTGTCTTATTGGAGAAAATACATATATTAGATAAGATATGAACCATAGTGCCATTGCCTGTGTTCAATGTTTATGAATCAATAATACACATTAAGTAAAGTGTCTTGACACAAAAATACACACAAATTTATGAATTGATTCTTAGTGGAAAATATGACTGACTTTTGACTCCATGAAAATCAAATAAACACAATCTCATTTGTTTAATTAAAATTATTCTCATTGCCACAAAATTTTGGTAAACAATAACAATTTATAATGCTATTTAAACCTCAAGGTACATCAACTGTTTAGGTAGGATTTTTGCTGTACTTATTTCATAGGATTTATAAGGATTTATACCACTTACTGTTAATTTACTGTCATTATTCCTTTTCCTCAAAGGTCCATTGTCTCAAGTATCTCTTTGTTTGGCTGCCTTAATCAACAAGAGTATTTATCAAATTCACTTTGATATATTCCTCAAAAAACTGAAATAATCTTTGAAACAACTATCAACCTTCCTTTCTAAAATCCCATGAAGTTATGTTTTCCTCTGAAAAATATCAGACATATGTGCAATTCAATATTGCTAGTATTTGTGAATCATTTATTTTTTAAAACTAATTTAATAAATACTGAATTATGCTAGGCATTGTTAGAATTGATAAACAGTGCAGTTTCCTATGAAGAGACAATAATCTTTACAAAGACCCTCATTCTGCTAGATTTAAAGAATCCTTTTCATTTCTAAGTTTCCCTAATAGGTGAGTAGCACTTGGCATCACCGACCACTCTCAGGTTAAAAGTAATTTTTTAAAAGTATTCATTGCTTTTATTATAAAATTAATACAGGCTATGATACAGAAATTTACATAGCTTAGCAATATAGAAGCTTAAAAAATAAAATTTCTATTTGCTACTCTATTTCTATTTTTTTAAGAGAAAATCATAAAGAGTTTTGAGAATGACTATATCCAGATGGTCTAGCAATAAGCAAATGTGTGTGTGTGTGTTTGTGTGTATGTTCATGCTAGGAGTTGAGTTTAGACATTCCTCAAATGGAATACTTCTAAAAATTTGTCTCCTTGATATACACTTTAATTTTCTTCCAAATTTGTTCCTAAGAAACTATATTATTTTCACTTCTTTGTAATAAATATTTCACTGAATTAATGTGCTATATTCACTGGTTATTATTTGTCTATCTAGTAAGGCCATAACCTTACGGTAAAAATGTAATTTACTGTACTTATTTTTCCAGTGAATCACTAAGCCATCATTGGCCATCTTGGCAGGAAATATCATATCTCCCTCTTGAAGTTTCCCCATTAAAATATCTAAGAATCCGGGTGGTTTACTTAGAAATCTGTTTGCTACCATACTTTCGAGAAACCCCGCACTCTTCCTCCTTGCATTTTCTCTTCCGCAGGCCTTATTATCCATCCCCATCACATTCTATGCCATCTACACGCTATGGTCCCCAAGTGTATGTCTCTACATCCAAAGTGTCATCTGAGATCTAGACTTGCACATGGGAATTCTTTGATTCTCAGCCCTCAAACCTGTTCACTTTCTGTCTTCTTCATCTCACTACCTGGCCTAGCTGGTACTCGCTAGAAACCTAAGATTCACCACTGTCCTGTTCTCCCTCACTCCTCACTTCTGCTTAATCACCAAATCTACTAGAGGCAGACTCCTCAATATCTCAAAACCCAACCACCTCTCTCCTTCTCTGCTGCCATTCTCTTTTAGGAATCATTATCCTTTTCTCAAGTAGTTATAAAGATATTTTAAAATGTAAATCTTCCCATGTCCTCCCTCTTCCCCAGCCTTAAAATTATTCTATGGCTTTGAATCAAATAAGTTGGTTTTCTTGGTAATTCCTCTAGCCTTGTCTCATATACTTTCACTCCTTTCGTCCTGTGTAGTTACACTGGACTTTTCTGTGTATCTGGAATAAGAGAAGCTCTCTCCCATCCCAGGAAAAATGCTGGACTGTTCTCCTTCTACCCAGGCCTCTGTCCTTCATTCCTTTAGGCTTCAGTAACATTTAAATGCAAGGAAGTCTTCACAGACCGAATTAGATCTTTGTCCACACACCTCTCAGATGGCACCCATCGTATCTGTAACTGTTCACTTGGGTCTTTCTCACCCTTTAGGCTCCATGAAGGCAAGGAGAAATCCTGTCCTGACATTACTATGTTCCCAGCACTTGTCATACTTCCTGGTACTTATTAACTACAGAAGACCAAAGTGAAGTAACTGAGATAATTAGATAGATAATGCACGTGTCTTTTTTTTTTTTTTTGCTGTATTCTCTTTTTATTTTAAATTTGATAAAATTGTTATTTACCCCAACACATACAGAAACCATTTGCTCACATCATAGAAACAATCTTCTCTACTCTAAATTAGAAAATCACTGCAGATGTCAGAAGCACCTGTAATTACAAGTTCTTTGTTCCTTGGCTCCTTCTTTGCTGTGAAAAAATCTGATAGACTCCTGGAACATTACCAGGTAATTCTATCATGTTGTCTAATATTTTCTAATCATTCCAAACTTGTGCATGTGCCGGTTTACATGATTTGGGTCTTCTTATAAGAGATTTGCACCTTTTACAACTGATTTTTGGCAGCTATATAAAATTAATCAAACATATTTTCAAAGAGACACCTTAGTGACAAATTGCTTTTCAAAGAGATACAGTTACACTTTAAACTATTAGAATGAGTGTAAAAATTCAATAGCAACATTTCTACCAAATTTTTATCTAAAAGTAAAAGAGAACTTAACTGAAATTTAAATAATGTATAAAAGAGCAAACTCTGCAGATGGACTTTTAAAATTCTTATTAAGTGAAGGAAATGCACAGAAATGTAAGATGAGCTTATTTATAGAAATGTCAAAAATAACTTTCAACACATGCTGAAAACCCTTTTCTTTGCAACTGCTTGAGCTGGCTTTATAGTGTGGTTTGACACTTTCCCTTAAAGTTTTCTCTATTTTGGATATAAACAGAATAGAATAGAATTAGATTTTT
>NW_011897098.1:0-553 GCF_000151845.1 Pteropus vampyrus | reverse complement strand
GGAAGTAATTTATACCAGAGAAAAGTGAAAACAATGCTAATCTTACAATTCATGAAAACTGCCATTCATGAAATGTGTCAATGGATGCTGTCTGCAGAAGTTAAAAGGGGCTAACTAACTCTGTGTTCCAGGGAGCATGCCTCAGCTACCACTGGATCATTGTGAACCACTCTTCCCTGAGAATGAGCCAATAACAAACCACTGACATATGAAAAGACCCAGGACTTCAAAGCACAGACCATCCTGAGTATACAGAGCAATGACATCCTGTAAAACAGAGATCTTCTGGGAAACCTACATACCCACTTCATGCTTTCTGCACTGTAGGCAGTTGGTGAATGTTGTTAGCCTATAATCCAATTTATAGAAATCTCAGATTGTATAGTTTGCCTAATTTTCTTTGGCACATTTCAAACATCATTAAATCAAAACATGTTGATTTTTTTTTTTTTTTCAGCATTCGCAGAGGTAAAACAAAACTATCCTAATTTAGTTAAGGTCACTTTTGAACCTTTCTATTTCAGATCACAGCAGGAAACAAAATTAGAGCTGA
>NW_011897097.1:839-1763 GCF_000151845.1 Pteropus vampyrus | reverse complement strand
CTGGAATTTCAGTAGCTCAAATGAACTTAATTATTTTTGATTGCTCAGGAATGTAGGAAGTCACCGACCATGATGTTCCTCTTGCAAGGGACTAGGGAAGGAAGGGAGTTTGGGGCCAGACCATGATGTTCCTTTTGCAAGGGACTAGGGAAGGAAGGGACTTTGGGGCCAGCGTATGATAGCAGACCTTTCAAACTCACACGGGTATGCTAATGCATCGAGCCATAAAGAAGCGATTAGAAAGCGGTCAGACTTCCACCTCTCTAACTGGGATGTCATCCTGGTGTGTAACGCATAAGTGCGGACTCGTCAGCCTTTGTGTAAGCTCCCTCTGAGCTTACTGCAGAGGGAATTCAGGCCAGGCCTACCTGGGGGTAAAATCAAGATTCCAGTAAAATAGCTCTTATTCCAGTTAAATGCATTCCCTTTGCAAGGCAAGACTGAAGTGAAGGTAGAAAGTGGAATCACATTCAGTAGGGGCATCCTTTTTAATGTCAGCACATAATACAACAGTAGCACCTACTGTATTATATATAAGTGGAGTGATAGCAGAGATCAGAGCCTTATTTTTGTTTGGATAAGTTACATTCATGTGTTAGACACTTCTGTATTAAAACTTTAGACCTAGAGAATATCATATCATTTAATCAAGTGCATAAATTTAATCAAGCGAATCAGCAAACTAAATGATTCATGAGGAAAGAAGGGATTGGTGCTTAAACCTAATGTAGTTTCTAAACCTGTTCATCTAGATCTTTCTGTGTAGCACATCAGTTATCAATCAATCAATCAATCATCAATCAATCAATCGAATGGTTACTTATCACTGCGGCAGAGACTCTAGACTTTTATTTACTAATTGCAGCACCTACACCTGGCCATTACCTACTGTAAAGACATTGCATGTGTTGGATTCATTTTGAG
>NW_011897097.1:0-789 GCF_000151845.1 Pteropus vampyrus | reverse complement strand
GTGTTGGATTCATTTTGAGGCAAACGCAATCATTTTGAACTGCCTCGTTTTTAAAGTAAAAATGTGTTCACATTACGAAGCCACTGTAGCAAAGCATTTCTATTAAAACAGCCCTGCTGCTCATATTTAATGCTTTCTGGATGCTGTGTGGCTCAGAGGGGCTGTGTGAAGCACATGAAGGCATTAGAGTAATCATTAAAGATCAAGAGTTTTCCAATTATCAAGTCATACTTAGTAGACAATAGGCCGAGATAAATGAAGCATAGCAGTTTCATATTCTAAATCAAAGGCTTTCAGAACAAGGAAAAGAGGTCCTCCCTTATGAAAGACACAGGCATCTGTCAATTCATTTGAGAAAGATGCTCATCAAAACTCTAGCAACTCCCTAAGTGATTCCAAGATTTTAACAATCAATAGAAAATATTTATACGAAATTTCTCCCTACAATAAAAAACCCAGGAATGCATTTGCAAGACCACTTCCCGCATTCCCATCCCAAAGTTATTATTCCAAAATAAGGTACGTTAAGCTGCCTATCAATGGGAATCCAATAAAGCTTTGTTAACTAAGATTGTGTTTCTTCTGTGCTTAATTTTAGTAAAGAGGAAATTCGCAAGAAAATAAGCTGTGAGAACTTTTTTTCCCATAAAATTGACTTTCAAGGTATATTCCGAGGTCAAATAGACACAGACCAATCTTTATTCTCTATGTTTACAACTATAACACTGTACCAGGATTCTGGAGACTCTCAATGATGCCCCCAAGGTAGAGCGAGATGTTCACTCGTCA
>NW_011897096.1:1250-2923 GCF_000151845.1 Pteropus vampyrus | reverse complement strand
ATAATCTGTTTCAGGTACCACACGTCACAAATAAAAATAAAGTTACCACTGTGACCAGGGCTTGAAGAGAGAGATACTTTGGTATGTAACTGGGAGAACTGAAGACCTCAAGGAGATCAGGGAACGTGGATGAAGAGAGGGTCTCGAGGGATAATGGGAGTTCACGAAGGGTGTGACACGGGATGGCAGCACGAAGGCCTTGCACATTCGAGGGACTGAGAGAAGGACCGTGTGCATCGGGGTGGGGGCGGGGTTGCACAGGGCAGGGCAGGAGATGCAGTGAGGGATGACACACGCAGGGGCTCCTAGACGGGGTTCAGGTTTGTGTCTTTCTCCGAAGGGCGATGTAAGGCCGGTAATGTTTGTTTTACAAAGGAGCGCCGTGAGTAGATTTGCAGTTTTGAAGAGATCAGGGCCCAGGACTAAAGACTGGACACGCCACACCTCAGTACACACTCGGTGAGACCCCACTGGAGCCAGCAGCAGGCCAAGCCCCCTCCTCCAGTGCCAGGGGGCCCCCAAACCACACCCTTCTGCAAACACGCAGACCTCCTCTTGCAGAGGCCTGAGCATTTGCCTGAGTTTCCAAGCAGAGCGAGAGTGACGGAGTGGTTATTGAGATCATTAGACCGGCTGAGATTGCGGTTTTGGACTAGATGTTTACCCCGGCCACCCCAAACGGGGAGTGTCCATAAGATCAGATCTGTAATGGGCTATAACGAGATAACATTCTATTTACATAACTGAGTGTAATGTGAGTAAATTCACAATCCTGACTCCGGTGAAGAATAAACAGATACCCAGCAAAGTACCATAAACATCCTTTCATGTCGGCATATGTACATCTAAGGCTTTCTTTGGAATGGCTACAGCTCTTTTTCTGTGGATGTGCTGTCATTTACCAAACTATTTTCTTATTTATTGGTAAACGATTCTCTCTCTGATATTTTGCTGTTACACCAGCATCTCACACGTATATCCCAGGACACACACCTCTGAGAGATATTTTCTACGGCATAGAGTCTTAGGAGGCGGCTTTCCAGGTCTGTAAGAAAGCATAGTCAAACCCGGATAGACCTTGGCAAACATCCTCAAAGGCTGTTCTGATACCATAATCCTGTCCACAGTCAGGCTGTCTCAACAAGACTTCCTTCTGTCCGGGTATGATACCCTTACACTTTTACCCGTGTCGTCTACGTTTTTGAAACGGATTTTTTTTTTTTCTGGCGATAAAAATAAGTTATATAAGTTTCTGGAGGTGGAAACATTTTTTCACTTGACCTTTCACGGGAAGCACCGCACCTGCTCGCGCGAAATACTGAGTGAGCTTCGGCGGAGGGGCGGTTCTAGGGGCGGGGTTCGGGGCCGCATCCAGGAGTGGGGGGCGGCTTCTGGCTTTGCTGAACTTGAATTTCAGAAGGAGGCCTGAGGCAGGCCGGAACCCGCTACGTCACACGGGGCAGGATTTGAAGCTGGGGGGCGGGATGGGGACTCTAGGAAGGACGCCCCAGAAGCCGTCGGGAGAGACGCACAGGGGAGCCCAGACACCCTGGGAGTAGAAAGGGCGTTTGGAAGCAGACGCGCCTTTCCTAGAGCTCACACGATTCCCTTCTGTGCGTGTCGATTGCGCCTCAAATTATGTATTTAACCTCTTATTAGAGGGTTTGTGAGCT
>NW_011897096.1:0-375 GCF_000151845.1 Pteropus vampyrus | reverse complement strand
TTTTTTTCTGGCGATAAAAATAAGTTATATAAGTTTCTGGAGGTGGAAACATTTTTTCACTTGACCTTTCACGGGAAGCACCGCACCTGCTCGCGTGAAATACTGAGTGAGCTTCGGCGGAGGGGCGGTTCTAGGGGCGGGGTTCGGGGCCGCATCTAGGAGTGGGGGGCGGCTTCTGGCTTTGCTGAACTTGAATTTCAGAAGGAGGCCTGAGGCAGGCCGGAACCCGCTACATCACACGGGGCAGGATTTGAAGCTGGGGGGCGGGATGGGGACTCTGGGAAGGACGCCCCAGAAGCCGTCGGGAGAGACGCACAGGGGAGCCCAGACACCCTGGGAGTAGAAAGGGCGTTTGGAAGCAGACGCGCCTTTCCT
>NW_011897095.1:454-1301 GCF_000151845.1 Pteropus vampyrus | reverse complement strand
GAAGGAAAGAAGGTAAGAAGGAAAGAAGGAAGGAAGGAAATAAAAATCCAAAAAAGTGGACAAAATATAGCAACACACAATTCAAAAGTGAAGAAATGTGATTCATGTTTAAAAATATTTAACCTCAGTAGTAATAAGAAGAATGCAATAAGAAACAATTTCACAGACTGGCAATATTTATTCTAAAAAATATAATATTTTGACAAAGATGCAGAGCAAATACATTTTTTTATAACCTGCTGGTGGGAATTTAAATAGGTACAACCAATTTGAAGAGTAATTTGACTATATATAAAAAAAATTGAAGATGTACATATCTAAGACCCAGCAGTTTTTTTCTCTAGGGAGGCAATCGCATAGAAGTACACAAGGAGATATATACATAGAAATGTTCATAATAAAGAAAATTTAGCAATAATCTAAATTTTCATAAAGTGAAAAATAGATACGTGTATTATACTTATTTAATAGCTGTGAGATGGTTGTAAATGACATATGTTCCAAGGTGAATTATTCTAAAAAATATATTGAATAAAAATAAGCAATTTCAGAACAATGTAGATAACATATCATTCAAATAGACATTGATAAAATGAAAATATATGTTTTAGGGGTAAAACATATATATTATAAAATGTACTACTTGCCAAAATATAAGAATATCAAATTAAGCCCAGTGATTACTTATTAGGAGAGATTTCAATGGAATCTTAAGTAGGTGATAGAAAGACAAGTGTACTAGGGATTATTCTTCCAAGATTTTTTTTAAGTTTAAAATTTTCACAGAAATAAATATATAATATGGTTATCAAATTCTACCAAACTACGTATACATAAGACCATTCAA
>NW_011897095.1:0-404 GCF_000151845.1 Pteropus vampyrus | reverse complement strand
ATCATTCAAATAGACATTGATAAAATGAAAATATATGTTTTAGGGGTAAAACATATATATTATAAAATGTACTACTTGCCAAAATATAAGAATATTAAATTAAGCCCAGTGATTACTTATTAGGAGAGATTTCAATGGAATCTTAAGTAGGTGATAGAAAGACAAGTGTACTAGGGATTATTCTTTCAAGTTTTTTTTAAGTTTAAAATTTTCACAGAAATAAATATGTAATATGGTTATCAAATTCTACCAAACTACGTATACATAAGACCATTCAAAGAAAATAGGAAAAGATGGCTATCTTCTAATCAGAAAAATGTTAATATTAAATGGGCTATGAGGATGAAAAGCATCTTTCGAGAGCTTTATCTGCCTAGTAACAGGAGCCTAATTAGTATGCAATC
>NW_011897094.1:0-4291 GCF_000151845.1 Pteropus vampyrus | reverse complement strand
CAACAGGATCAGACATTCTGCAGAGCCCTCTCCAAAGGTGGCAGGCCCGCCTGAGCTCCATCGCCACACGGACAGGTAGAGCAGGAAGGTAGGAATGGACATAGCTGGGAACGGTGGCAGGAGAGCCATACTCTGTGCAGACAGAGAGAGTCCCATGTAAACAGCATGCAGTCCTGACCCAAAGCAGAACCATTAAAACGCAGACTATCCTGGAACATGAGACAGACTGAATCAGGAAGAGAATTAATATTCAATACAGACGCAAGCCGCTAAAGAAGAACATTCTGGCGGGAAAGGACCAAGGGACTTCCCTTGGTCACACTTGAGGAAATTTACCAATTCCTCAAGGAGACGGAATTCCAGTTGGCACTGTGTGTGTGTGTGTGTGTGTGTGTGTGCGTGCATAGACGTGTGTACATGTGCGTGTGTTGACTGTCCATAGGTCAGGCTATGCCTTTCTGGATGAACCCTTCCATGCCATCCGGTTAAAGAACCTTTCGTGGTATTGTTAAAATATCTCCAGGGGACTCACTTGAAAGTATGACCAATAAAGTAAAGATCAAATACTTCTCAAGAATCGTAAAATGCTTTATAACCTTTGACTCAGAAAACTCCTGTTATGTAGAGCCAGGTTTCTACACAAAGATTATCAACGTAGCTTTATAAATAAAAACTGGAAACACCCTAATGGTCCAATATTAGAGAACTTTCCGCTGCACATGTACAATAGAAAACTTCGAAATGACATTTTCAAAGCACAACACAGAAAAACGCTATATAAAGTTCAATGGGAAAAGAGCAATATTCTAAAATATCCACGACCTCACCAAGTTTGCGCGTGAGGTGTATGAACGTGCCTTGTAAACTGCAACGCCTCCTGCGCACGTCAAGAGCGGTTCCAACCTTGACGGGACGGTCAAGGTCAGCTGGACATCTCAGAAGGGGTGGTGGTTCTGGAAGGAAAGTGACAGAGCACACCAGGACACCTGTGTGACCACGTGTGCCCACTTGTCCCGTTTCTTTACGGCACTGGCTCCGTTCTCAAAGGGGACTCAGCATACTCTAGAGAATGGTCACAGGAGACAAGGCACCTAGGTGGACCTGAGGATAACGAACGAGGCTGCGGATGTGAGGGTCATTACGAGATGAAGAGCACACAAGGGCAGCAGAGGGAAAATCGGACAGCATCTCAAGAGGAAAGGGAGCTTAGGGCAGATGGGGACCAAATTAGGGACAAAGAGAGACCGGAAAGGGGGCACCAAAATATTCCAAAGGCAAAATTAGGCATAGAATGAAATCATTATGGTTATGTTTGTTAAATGCTGTAACCTCCCCCCCACACACACACACGCACACACGCACACACGCACACACACAATGTGGTATAACATCATCCATGACACAGCACACACTGTAACAACCACTTTGAAATGAGGAATGTTGGAGCAGGGCGTGAACGCAGCAGTGAGGACGCGCGTCCAGCTCGGACACTCATCGTGCGAATCCAGGTGCTCTCCTGCCAGGATTTCCAAGTGCCCTTTATCACATAAAGGGAAAGACTGACGTCACTGTTCCACATACGTTTTTGCCTTGGCTACCAGGAAACGCAGCTAAATTTAGAACTCAGCTGCAATCCCAAGCGTTGGACTTTGCATATACTACAATGACAGTAAGTGTTTTTAATGACTTTCTGTCTCTCCTTAGACCAAGGCTTCTTGGAAGGCAGAGAGTACCTGACTCCTCCACCGCCATTTCCTCCATATCGATAAAATGATCAATGAACGTTGAAAGTTTTGATAAGTGAATGAATCTCAACCTATGTTCTTAGTTCGGTTCTTTTTCATCTCTGAAAACATTTCTAGTCTTCTTTTCTGTGTAAACCATGTCACCACGAGCTTGTTTTTATGATACAAGCTGCCTCAATTTTTTGAAAATAGGTGAGTGTAAGTTACAAATAGAGCACGGAAAGGAAGGAAAGAAGGAGGGAGGGAGGGAGGGAGGAAGCGAGATACGGAGTTTTCATCTCTTCGATTTCTGATACTTTAGTCAGAGGCTGTGAATAAAGGGTTGGATGAGCGCCTCAACCTCGCAGGCCCACAGTTTTCTCATTCATGACATGAGGTCCCTATAACAATATCAACATGGCAAGATTATTATGGTGGGCAATACCCGTTAGGTGAGTAAATTCTCTGGTAGTTGAAGGTGCTTAACCCTAGCCCATTACTTTAAAGTTCTGGAGCAATAAAACCCCCCACAACAATAAATCTAATCAAGTTATCTGAGTCAGAATGAAAAGATGATTGTCAGTGCTCAGACTCCACCAGCCTTCGGGAGGTTTCTGCAGTAACATTGTAACATCAAGTACTTCTTCTTATAAATCGATTCTCTTATGGTGACTGTCACAAAGCAGAGTTTCCCAGGTAAGACACACGTCAGAGCACAAAGAAAGTATGTTCGGGCCAACATCATTGCTTATGAGTGAGACGAAATCCAAGCAGGTTGCCAAAAAACTTGATGATGTCAAGAGCGAGGGGGAAATGGTGACAATTCCTGTTCGAGGAGGTGACATTCCGTTGCCAAAAGCAAAGCAGAACTATGTGAACGGGAAGAAGGGCACAGACAAAATAGTTTTGGCATTTAAAAAAGCAGACTTAGGCTCTTAATCAAAACATGAGCATGCCCAAGCTCTTGGGGACAGAGGAGAACAGGGACACAACAAAATTGGCGGGGGAGTAAGGAAGGAATTTTTCCGGCTACAGACCAGGAGCTTGGAATAAAATCAATCTTTTCCTTCCACGAAGATGAGTTTGGGAACCACGATGTGGTAGGTAGGAGCCTTTCTGGCCGAGAAGCATGATGCCCAGTGGGAAAGGGGTGTTGGAGCGGGCAGCATCCCCAGTGAGCCCATGAGAACTCTAATGAATATTTTTACCCTCACACACACACACACACAAAACACAAAAATATACCCCCCCCAAAAAAATACGCACAATGATGACACTTCTTCTGTTTCCAATGAATCTATTCTATTCAAAAGCTTTCCTTGCTAAAAAGTTTCAGTGATTTCATATTCTTAAATTTCAATAAAATGTTCAAAAATGCTTTCAGCTTTCTTGCAGATGACACTCACATGACGGTCGTCCCATTACCCTCCCCCTCCCCCTGCTCTCCGACGCTAATGTCCAACACGTCCCTTAATTTAAACCTTGGCTTTCTGACTGCCTCTCAGGTCCCACCACGCTCCAGGTGTGCAGAATACCTCGGATGCCTGACATAGACAGCAGACTGAGAAACAACCTGGAAATGTCAAAATCCGTGGGAAATAACGGCATATACTCTCGTCCGAGGAAATAACTTTCCATGCCAAAAACAAAGTGAAATCATGCCTTGATTTGCTAAATTACTGTGATTGAGCTGTTATTCTACAAACTCCCTAACATCCTTTTTTCAAAAATTATCTCCAACAGGAAAAACTCACAGATCGGGGCTATTGAAACTTAAATCCTCGAGCTCACAAAAAAATTGGACATGAATCTTAAGTTAGGTGATAAAATGATCTAGTAACGATTCCTTATTCAACAGCTTGATATAAAAGCATAAATTTGAAGCATCCAAAGCTACAAATTTAGCCTCGGAAACACATAAGAATGGGCTGTCCAAAAAAAAATTGAGATTTCACCCTTAGGTCATTGATCCTTATTTCTTAGTTTTGTAAGGCACAATTTTTAAATCCTATATTTATGTTTGGGAATGTAGGTCTTTGAAGATAAATCTATGTTATATATTGCATTTCCTTATTTTCAAGAGCCATATGGAATTCTAACAGACTAAAATATAAAAAAAAACATACCTCTGAAATGGTGGAAATAAGGTCAATTATCCACCCACACCTATAGAGCAGGCCAGGCAGCTATGCCCCTAGGCCTTCGTGACTGAGCTTTCTCTGCCTACAGCTTCTCCTTTCTTGTGCACCTGGCGAACTCCCATCCCTCGACAGGCGGCTCCACCATCACCTCCTCCCAGAAGCCTTCCTTCACTCTCCATTTCAGTGTCCTTTTCTAAAGCTTTCTTTGTACCTTGTGTGGCCTCCTGTGTGGCTGTAGGTTTACATATAGGTTCTCTCTCCTAAACTGAAAGCCTTGTGAGCTCAAGGAAGAAGACTACTTCTGTAATCCCAGCCTCGCACAGACTATGGCACATCGTAGGCACTCATGCTATGTCTGATGAACTAAAGTGTTAACAGCAGACTTCCACCTAAATGACCTCAATGTATCCTCATAAAGCTGTAAGG
>NW_011897093.1:3341-3941 GCF_000151845.1 Pteropus vampyrus | reverse complement strand
GCATTCGCTTCCCCACGGGAGGGGCCCGCCATGCAGAGTGGGAGCCTGGCTCCTGCCTTCCCGCCGTGGGCTGGGGAGGGAGCGTGGCCAGGGCCAGCGGCAGTGCAGACACTCTGGGGCCGTGGCACGACGCAGGTGGCAGCAGGCAAAACGGGGTCCGAATCGTGACGCGTGAAGCCGGAGGTGAGGTGATGGCTGCTTCTGTCCCATTCCAATGCCTGGCGAATGGCTGGTCCATGCTGAGTGAGTGAGTGAGGGAGTGAGTGAGTGGCTTAAAAAAAGATCTCACGCAGAATTGGTGAGCAGACGTTATAAGAAAAAAAAAAATGGCAAAAGGAAGAGATTAATCCAAGTAAAAACGAGTAGGATTCACAGAGTTCATAGAAGACGAATTCCAGTTTGCTCAATATACGGAGATCTGTAAAGATATTCAGTGATCACTCAGAGTGCAAGACATGCGTATCAGAACTACACCGAAATAGCACTTCCCACCGTCCGCTCGACACCAGTTCTAAAGTTCAGCGAAGTTCTTGATGAGAGACGAGGAAAGCAGGCCCGCTCACAGTCGCTCGCGGGCCTCTCAATCGGCCCCACCGCGCG
>NW_011897093.1:0-1016 GCF_000151845.1 Pteropus vampyrus | reverse complement strand
TTAGAACATCTGGCTTGTTTGTCTGAGATTTCTATGCGAAGGACAGCAGGCTTTTTTTTCCTTTCCTTTCATTATTTATTTATTTGTCTGTCTGTTTGTTTGTTTGTTTTTACCACGATGACACTTCAGACCTTGTCCTGTGGAACGACATCCTGTGTGGCGATATCTTCCCTTCCCCCTGCTCTTTGATTTCCCTGCCCTCTCTGTGGCCCGTGCCTTGCACCCAGGGTTAAAATCTTGAGCAACAATGTGCAGCTGATAGGGCTGTTCTCAGATAAAACGTCATAATAATCTGATTTGTGTGACCAGAATTCGCTGTGCGGTAAATGTTAGCTCCGTCCTTATTTCCCTTATAGCATTTGGATTTTAGCATATGCCATTTTTAAGTTTTAAAAATAATTTTCTTTTCAATATGCACGGCTTTTAAGCTTATAAAGACAGTCGCATCATGGTTGAGATCATGGGTCTGTTAATCAGACAAGCTGGTTTCTTAGATCTGGACTCTGCCACTGACAGGGAGAACCTGGAGACTTTATGACACCTCTGTGCGACCCAGTTTCCTTCCTGTGGGACGACCAGCTTAGACAGGCCAGCTTTGGAGATGCGTATTTGGGGATCACCTCCAAGATTTACTAGACATATAGCGGGCATGTTCTGCAGACTATGTTTTAGAGAAGAACGGAGGAGTGGGTGTCTTCGGCTAGTTGCCGGGATGTAGTTTAACGACGTCACACACTTGATAAAAGCTGCCTATGAAAACCACGCAGAATGAAAAAAAAAAAAAATTAAAACTTCACACCGCTAAGTTTTACAACAGCACCACCTAGTGACGAAAACACAAAATCACATCTGCAATGCTACCCACAGTTTACGGAGGGCAAAATGTAGTAAATGAGCATAGAAAAGAAGTGAAAACTCGACTCAAATCATCTCCTTCATTATTAGAAAGCAAATATCCTATTCTGTTTCCCCAGTAACTATTGCTCCATCTCTTAATGGTTAAAAATTCTTTTTTT
>NW_011897092.1:2105-4465 GCF_000151845.1 Pteropus vampyrus | reverse complement strand
TACTGATTCAAATTGCAAAAAGAGGTAAAAAATACCAAATTCCAGTAATGCAAAGCTCCAATGGTTACATTTCACGATGGGCGTGTTAGCATGACCATTGTTTGTTTCATAAGCGTGTTAGCATGACCATTGTCTGTTTCCTAGGCGTGTCAGCATGACCATTGTCCGTTTCATAGGCGTGTTAGCATGACCATTGTCTGTTTCCTACACACGGAATTACCCTGCAGGCGGTCACCTGGTCACAGGTTCCCTTGACAGAGGGCATCTCGGGGTTCGCAGTGGGCGTGTGAAGATTCTGTGCCTTCTCGGCCTTCTCTAGGATGCCAATCCCACCACTACGCTGGGCCGAGAATGAGGGAGAGAGCGTTTGCCGTCACCCCCACTTCTGGAGGAAGCATCATGTCTTCTCCCCGCGATGTCCCCTCTTCCTGGCTCACACGTAGCACACACGGCCTCGTTTCACGGGCTCAGACAGAAGGTGAGCGGCAGGTACGTCTTTGTCACGGCGAATATATCAACATGTTTCACTATTTATGAAATCCTGCAGATCGCTCTCTCTACTTACCCGCTTTAAAGGGGCCCCTACTGCTGCTCTGCCCGCCACCCAAACCTGTTTTTGAAGTTGATGAATCATGTGGTCATACGACCTGTCACATCAGTTTACGAAGTAGCCTAGCGTAATGAGATGTGACCCACTGGAGTACATCAATTATGAGAAAGGTTTATTGTGGCAGACACTGGTGGCGTGTGCGGGTTTCCCATCAGACAGCTCTAATCGGCACTGAGAGGGGCAGGCTTCACGTCCGCGTGGACCCCCGAGAGCTCCGGCCACAAAAGAACAGGAAAAGGAAAATTACAATGAGCGAAGCACGACTGTGCTGCGTGGACGTGTGTGTGATGGGGCTCACCGATGTCTCTGCGCTTGTGTGTGTGTGAGTGTGTGTGTGCGTGTGCATGTGTGCGTGTGTGAGTGTGTGTGTGCATGCACGTGAGTGTGCGTGCATGCACGTGTGTGCAAGTGTGTATATTTGTATGCGAGTATGTATGTGTGAGCGTGTATTTGTGTGTGCATGCATGTGTGTGAGTGTGTGCATGTATGTGCATGCACATGTGTGAGTGTGTATTTGTGTGTGTGCATGTGTGCCAGTGTGTATGCAGATGTGCATGTGTGAGTGTGTATTTGTGTGTGCGTGTGTGTACATGTGTGTGAGTGTGTGCATGTGTGTGAGTGTGCGTATGCATGTGCATGTATGTATGTATGTGACTGTATTTGTGTGTGTGCATGCATGCGTGTGTGTGAGTGTATGTGTGCGTGTGTGCATGTGTGCATGTGTGTGTGCGTGTGCTCATACATCCATATACCTCTCTGACAGTTAAGGTGCCGACTGTCACACTGATAAGCCATCTTTATTTGTGCCCAGCCAAGGTGGACGACCCCACGTGAGGCAGACATTCACATCTACCCTTTGCAATATTCTCATCTTGTCTTTGAGACACCCCAAATCCCTTTCGGGAGATGAAGTCTGAGCCGGGAGACTGCAGACGGAAGTGGGAACTCCACACTGGGTGCCCACGCACGCTGTGTGCAGGCACGTAGAACGTCACACGGTCATGAGATCATTGACCATTTCCGGTTTGAGGGTCTCTGAATCCAAAAAGAATAGTGAAGGAGACAGGAAGCAGATTCCCTGTGTCCCCCAGGCCACCTTTATTCTTTGTGAAACCCAGAGCTTCGTCAGCCA
Source organism: Pteropus vampyrus (assembly GCF_000151845.1). Lineage (NCBI taxonomy): Eukaryota > Metazoa > Chordata > Mammalia > Chiroptera > Pteropodidae > Pteropus > Pteropus vampyrus. The sequence goes on along the minus strand of NW_011897092.1, from coordinate 2,723 downwards.
GTGACAGAAAGCCTCGGAAAACCCGTGATGAAAGGGAAGAGGTTTTAAAAGCGGGGTGAACCTGAGTCTGTTCTTGACGACGACCCAAGAAAACCTTCTTCTAGGCTCACCACAAGTTTAAGCCCCTCTCTCCTCAAAAACAGTCTCCACACACTACCATGCTATAGTTTTCTCGGGGTTTGGAGCATGCCCCAAAGGGAGAGAGGCTTTGGTTATTCAAAACGCCTTCCTCATGAAGCAACAGTGAAGTCGAGTGGGAATGGCAGGTTTTTGTGCCCCAAAAGGAGAGACTGGCTTGGGCTTCACCTCCCATTAGCCGTGCGACTTGCGTTGAGTTATTCATCTGGGTCTCATTTTCTTCCCTTGTAAAATAAAGAATATGATTAAACATAACGGAATACTTAAGCACCAATCTAACACATCGGGTAAGGTGTCTGGTGCCGAAAATGACAGATCACAAGTGAATGAAGTCAAACGCCAAATAAACGCAGAGACATGCTACGTCCAGGATTGGGAAGACGCCACGTAGTGAAGGTGTCTATTCCCCCCAAATGTACCGGCAGATTTAACGCAGTGCCTATCAAAATCCCAGCAAGGTGGGTTTTTTTTTTTTTTTTT
>NW_011897092.1:0-1060 GCF_000151845.1 Pteropus vampyrus | reverse complement strand
CTTGGGCTTCACCTCCCATTAGCCGTGCGACTTGCGTTGAGTTATTCATCTGGGTCTCATTTTCTTCCCTTGTAAAATAAAGAATATGATTAAACGTAACGGAATACTTAAGCACCAATCTAACACATCGGGTAAGGTGTCTGGTGCCGAAAATGACAGATCACAAGTGAATGAAGTCAAACTCCAAATAAACGCAGAGACATGCTGCGTCCAGGATTGGGAAGACGCCACGTAGTGAAGGTGTCTATTCCCCCCCAAATGTACCGGCAGGTTTAACGCAGTGCCTATCAAAATCCCAGCAAGGTGGGTTTTTTTTTTTTTTTTTTGTAGACATACAAATCTTATTCTCAGATTTGGTGCATACGTACAGTGGAATGTTACTCGGCCATAGGAAGAGATGAAATGCTGCCATTTGCGACAGCATGGATGGATCCTGAGATTATCAAGCTAAGCGCAATAAATCAGACAGAAAAAGTTGAGAACCATATGATTTTATTCATCTGTGGGATATAAAACTGAAAGCAACAAACGAACAAGACAGACAAACAAAAACTCGTGGACACAGACAGCAGTTCAGTGGTTGCAAGCGAGAAGCAGGGGGAGGTAGGTGAGGGTAAAGTGGTCGGACACGTGGTGACGGAAGGAGATGTGACTTTGGGTGGTGAGCACACGATGCAGTATCCACATGATGTGTTACAGAACTGGGCACTTAAACCCTATATCATTTTATTAACCCGTGTCACCCTCAACAAATTTAATAAAAAATAAATAAAACTGAGAAATTAACAACCAACCTTAGGGTAACAAAAAGAACGGCTCAAAACAACCACAGCAAAAAGAAATAAGAAGGTGCAGGCCACTAACACAGGCATCCGGGGGCTCACGTGGGCGACAAAGTCAGTCTCAAAAATGATACACCGCGGGATCTCATTTATATGCACTCGCTGAAATGACACGGATGTAGACAGTGGGCACAGTCAGTCCGGGCCAGGAAGCAGGGACTGGCTAGAAGGGGGTAGTGCCAGGGACTTCCTCCAAAACAGCTCTGCGTCCCCGTGGT
>NW_011897091.1:4064-4446 GCF_000151845.1 Pteropus vampyrus | reverse complement strand
TATGGCCTCAGCATTGCTGCAAGTCAAACAGGGCTCCCATTTCCTGTAACTGAATTAGTATCAACCAGAAAGTGGACTCTCTATATAAATAAAGCCTCGGTTTATGCACAAAATCTAAAATAAACCAACCTTCCCCAAATTAAAAATCTGTCCGTAGTAGTTTGTTTCCAATGCTGCTGAATCAGAATACCAGGTGCCCTCTGTCAGACACACACTCTCAGAGTGTGTGCTGACTTCAGCACTCATTCCCTGCATGTGCCAGACAAAAGACAGACAGAGTGGGCACAAGGCGTCAGCACTCAGGGCCATCAGGCTCCAGGAGAGATCCCAGGCAGCAGGAGGGTGGGGGAGGTGAGTTCCAGCGGGTGCTCTCAGAGGACAC
>NW_011897091.1:0-1642 GCF_000151845.1 Pteropus vampyrus | reverse complement strand
CACTTCTAGGAACCTAATCCAAGTAACAAAATGCACACCGAGTTACATATTAAGATCGTTGCTTAACATTACTGTTTATAAACAAACAAAAAAAAATCGCAAACAACCTTCATATCCAATAATAGTGAATTGTCTAAATAAACTACAGTGAATTCTCTTGTGAAGTTATTAAAAAAGTGTGGCAGATTAAAAAGTGGCCACATAGCATTAGTGTCTTCCATTAGGAGGTGGAGCCTATTTCCCCACCCTGGATCTGGGCTTGGCTATGAGATTTGCTTTGGCCAATGGGACATTAGCAAAAGCAACATCAGGGGCTGGGAAAGGCCTTGCTGTTGTATTCCGCTTGTCCTCTCCTGTTGTAGAGTGCTGTCTGTCACTGCCACCATGCCAAGGGCCCAGAATATGGAGGCTGAGAGAGCATGTAGAGAGAGGCCTTAGCTGTCCCAGATGAGGCTTTGGACATGGGGGTGAGACCATCCTACACCATCTAACCCCAGCCAAGCCAGCCTAGACCAGGGAAACTGCCCAGGCGACCCACGCAGAGTCCTGAGAAACAAGAAATGATTATTGCGTTAATTTTGGGGTGGTGTTTAATGATGTGGAAAGATGCATATGTCTAGAGGGACCATATAATTTATTGTCCAAACCAGGACATTTTTGACAGTGACAGGGGGGATACTATTAATGATTACGCGAGGGCAAGATGTGTAGCCTGGGAGGGACTTGGGCACTCTACCTATAGAAGGCAGTGAAGAGCAAGAGGCAAGTACAAGAGGTAAGTATAAGTATAAAGCATAATCTCGAGCCTAAATAGTACACTAAATACAGTGTGGTGTTCTAGATTGAGTCCTGAAACAGAAAAAGGACATTTGTGGGAAAACTGGTAGATCCAAAAATATCTGATGTTTAGTTATGGGAATGAATGCTTCAAAGTTAATTTCTTAACTTTGGACATTTGTGGAAAAACTGGTAACTCTAAAAATATCTGATGTTTAGTTATGGGAATGAATGCTTCAAAGTTAATTTCTTAGTTTTGACGAATGTCCAGTGGTAACATAAGATGACAATATTAGGGGAGACTGGGTGAGAGCTAGACAGGAATTCTGTGAGCTATCTTTGTAATGTTTCTGTAAATCTAACACTCCTCCAAAATACAAATTTAGTTTAAAAATTATTTTTAAATGATATGCACGTAGGCTTATTGGGTCCAAGAAAGTCCATGGGGATTCTCCCTGGACTTTGGGTACTCGCTCTTGGGGCCCTGTGCATCTTAGCAACACTCCCCACCCCTCCCCCACAGCACTGCCCACAAGCCTGCAGGGGGCCTGTGCATGAGAACGGGGGCTGGGGAAGGTACAGACAGAGTCGGGTGTAGGTGCCTGGAACTGAGTTTTGCCCAGTTTAATAAACGGAAGCTCAGAGTCTGAAATAAGTGGCGTTATAGAGAACAAAAGCACTTTTCCTCGCACTGAGATTTTTAGCCACTTTGTCAATTTTCCAGCTGCTCGTTAATGTGGCTGCACACGGAGCAGGAGGTACCAGCCGCGGGGGAGACCCTCTGGGGCTCTAACTGTAATTGATATCCTAACTGTGAACTTAGGCTCTGTGGTAGGGAGATAAGAACAACCCGAGTCCCCGGCTT
>NW_011897090.1:3931-6046 GCF_000151845.1 Pteropus vampyrus | reverse complement strand
TAGTATAAAAAGGAACATTCAGAGAATAAGGAAAAGCTCTTGGAAGTTAAATACTATGACCAAATAAAAAGATTCATAGAAGGACTCAAAGATAAAGTTGAAAATATTTTCTAAAAAATAGAAAAAAGACAAATAGGAGAAAATAGGAAATAAAAATACAGGACGACTAGAGGATTCAGTCTAGGAGATCCAAAACTCAAAGAGAGAGTTCCAGAAAGAGAGTTCAGAGATAATGAAGAATATTATCAAAAAAATAATATAAGTATTTACTCAAAGAGAAAGACACGAGTTTCCATGTAGAAAGGGCAATCTGAAGATCCGGCACAGTAAACGCCCCACCCCATACACACACACCACAACACATCGCCACAACATTTTAGAAAACTGTGGACAAAAGATCATAAATATTTCTGGACAAAAAATAGGTCACAAATAAAAGATCTGACATCATGATGTCATTGAACTTCTCAACAATGCCAGACACTAGAATAAAACTTAATAATGGCTTTAATATTTTGGAGAAAGATTAGTTTAACTTAGAATTCTATACTTAAGTTTTCATCAAATGTGGGGATAAACACATTTTCACACATCCAAGCTCTTTTTTTTTTTATTAAATTTATTGGGGTGACATTGGCTAATAAAATTATATAGGCTTCAAATGTACAATTAAACAATACATCACATATGTATTATACTGCGTATTTACTACCCAAAGTTAAATTTCCTTCTGTCACCATATATTTTTACCCTGTATCTTTATCTACTCATCCCCACCCTCAAACATGCAGCGTCTTAAAAAGATTTACAATGGAAGATTATTCAGCAATAAAAAAGAATAGAATCTTGCCATTTGTGACAATATGGATGGACCTAGAAGGTATTATACTAAGTGAAATTAGTCAGACAGAGAAAGACAAATGCTATATGATTTCACTTATGTGGGGAATCTAAAACAAAACAAAGCATATGAACAAACAAAACAGAAACAGGGTTATAGAAAACAGACTGTTGCCAGAGGGGAGAAGTTGGGAAAATGGGTGAAAGGGTGAAGGGGACTACGAGATACAAACTTCCAGCTATAAAATAATTAAGTCATAGGGATGTAATGCACAGTACAGGTAATATATTTAATAATACTATAACAACTTTGCACAATGACAGATGGTTATTAGATATATTGCGGTGAGCACATCGTAAGGCATATAAATGAAGAATCACTATTTTGTGTACACCTAAAACTAATATAATATGCCAACTAGACTTTAATAAAAAAATGTAATTAAAAAAGATTTACCAAACAAAATGTTAAATGATTATTATTTCTAAGGAAATAAAAACTAATTCCATAAGAAAAATAATAAAAATACTACAGTTAGGAATAAAATGTAGACTGTTCTAAAAAGATAAACACTGTTAACAGAATCCAAAATTGTGTAATGAAAGCATGTAGGGAGGAACAATGTGGATGTAGAGAGTTGGGAAACATTTTTGAGCAAAATTTTTATCTTTTATTATAATAAGTCAATGGATAATATCCAGCTAAAGAAAAAACTATAGCAATGAAGTCTTATTTAGAAAGGAGCGTGAACGATTAGCAATAAAAGCAATAACAGTTAATGGTCCCTGTCCCCGAGTGTCTAGGATTAGGATTAAGGGAGGAGACCACTGTTTTTCATTATAATCATTTTAGAACTTTTTGACTTTTAAAACTATGTCTATGTAATCTTTTCATAAAAATAAAAGATAGAGAGAAGCCCAGCCAGGGAGATGATCATCTATTAGAGATCTAGGCCCTGGATCAGGAAACCAAATTTTGCAAAATGGGAGAAAAAAATTAAAGAGTTGTAAGAGGATGGTGAGGATATGGGGATGGGGGAAAGAGTAGGAGAGATATGGATGGACCATTTATTGCCCACCTACCAGGTATCAGAGACAGTGCTAAAGCATTTTACAACCATGATAACTTTTATTCTCACGTCATAATATTGCGGTACTTCTATCACCTCCATTTTACCAGTGAGAAAACTGGAACTCAGAGATTAACTGGTGGGGCTTGAATCTGAGCCATTGCTTTGGTGCCTAAGTCATCTGTACCATGGACAGAGGAAGAGT
>NW_011897090.1:0-2476 GCF_000151845.1 Pteropus vampyrus | reverse complement strand
AGGCAGTATATTCTGCTGGATGCAAAGTCCACCGATGATTCTAAAAGAAGTTGTCAGTCTCTAATAAATCAGAAAAGATGGCTTTTGCAGCTTTGCTCCATATAAAGGCACAGCCTTGTACAATTTTAAAAAGGATTTTTTAAAAGCTTCAGGTATCACTATATATAATACACCAATGAATCTGTAAACTATTTTATAAAGAGCCCTATCTTTCTTGGCTCTGAAGTAAGTTGAAAAGCATCAATATCATTGCAAACTGGAGTATTGGGTTTTCCTCAAAAGGCATGGGTTTAGGGTTCAGTGACTGACATTGACCCAAAAGCAAGTCTTGGACGAGTGCAGCCCCAGCTGGTCTGTGGTAATGCAGTGCAGGAATTCCTTGATCTTTTCAGGGCACCAGAATTTAGTGTACTTTAGTATTTCCAGGTTGAAATCAAGGTGACATATTAACACTGAAAAAATTATCTTAAAGAAGTGTGCTTCTCTATTGTGGGGCCAGAGGAATAAAGAACTGGTTACATTCAATGACACATACTGAAACAACACAGTTAACGGTAAACATGTTTAGCTAGCGTATTAGATCACTGAGTCTAGAAATATAGGTACGAGCTTTAACTAAATGTTTCAATTGCTTTGATTGTCACAGAGTTTGTAGCCAAAGATTAAGAAAGTATATTAATCATGTCCTAAAGGCCTGCTTGTAAAGCAAGATCCAGGGAAAATGTTTAAAAGTGCTTGAGATAATTAAAAAAAAAAATGTAGCTAGGTAAGCACAAAACAATGATAGCTTAAACAATAATAGTCACAAAATGTTTAATTTCTGCCTTTCACTTTAAAGATAAAGGTCACTGATGCACAATCCTAAGACATCTTGCATAATCTTGGTTTATTTAGATCACCCGACAGTAGTGACAAATGCACCAGACAAGATGACATCAGGAACTGAATTAATCAGACTAAGGAAAACCACTGACGCTTACCTGAGAACTAACCAATCAGCTTCACCCTTAATACCTAACCCTCAATCTCTGCCTCTAAAACCTCTTGATTAAAAAACCATCAAGGTGTTCAGATTTTGAGTGCTAGCTCTGTTTTTGCTGGCTTGGCACCTTACCAATAAATTGCTTTAATTTCTCTACTGTAAAACTTGATGTTCAGCGTTTGGCTCTGCTGCAGTCAGTAGGTGGACCCCCTTATTTGGTAACAATAATGACATTAATCCTCTATGAAAAGCAAGCGAGTTCTGCCAAAGTTGGAGCGCCATGTTCCAACACCAAAAACTTGACTGGAAATTAACCTCAGCAAAGCAAACGGAAACAGGATAACCCACACGACGCTGCTTGAAAACGTGTATTGGATTTACCCTACAGCCCAGAAAGCAGCTGGAATGGCAGATTCCTTCTGTCATCTAACTTTTCTTGAAATGCAGATTCTCTCTAGCCTGATTTTTCTGGAACAATGATGTTCTTTAGCAGACCAAGATAGTATTATGTTCTCAGGCAGGTAAGTTTCAACAAATGACTATTTAATTCTAAAGCCTGGGTTATCTTCAAGAGACTGTTTATTACATAAATATTCAAATAGTACCATCCCCTTGGAGGGTCTTAGGCCACAAGAAGTAAAAACACATGCTAAGATATGGAAGAAAAGAAGTGGAAAGCTCCCTCAAAGGGGCATGAAATTGGTGTACTGTTAAGGTGATCTCAGTTACAGCGGATGGGCCCAGTTACAACTTGCTCTTTGTGCCAACTCTATACATTTAATAAGAGTGACTTGCTCATGAATACCCCCTGCAATCGGAGATTATTTATTGTTATTCATTCGGTTATAAGTAACCAAGTAAATAACAAGGGGTTTTGAGCTTCCTAGCCCTGGTTGTAAAGAGGGTTCTGAATCTTTTCCCTCTTTGCAACCTCTATTCCAGTCTGCCTACTCTGTACCTGTCTTTACCTGTTGCTTGACCGATAGGCATCATCCTTTATTCCTAGTCTTCACTCACTTTTGGACTTCACACCTTCTACTGATCTTTTTCTGCCACCTAATTTCAGACTTCCTCTGCTTTAGAAGCTATAGGCTAGCTGCTTTGCCCAGGCCTGCCAATGACCCTTCAGCCAACACCTTCAAAGGGTCCACGTGTGCCTCCTCACCCCAAGGGGAGAACAAGGCTACACTTTTCACATTCTCTAATTCAGATTGTACCATTATGGGTGACCCTAGCAGGCACTGAGGTTGAAGTCATTGTGTTAAGGTCCCATATAGAAGGAAACAAGAGCTCTCTCTAATGAAGACCATCCTAGCCTTGGATTTAGATAATGTGGGTTCTACCCTAGATCTACCTACCACTTATGGGCTATGTGACCAAGTGAACTGGCTAAGTCCAAACTTCGCGTGTTAGTACACAAGGCCTTCTACTGAGGCTTTCCTGACAAATTCTCTGGTTTCATCTCTTATAACTTTAACCCGGCTGTGTAGCCCC
>NW_011897089.1:3686-5882 GCF_000151845.1 Pteropus vampyrus | reverse complement strand
TAGTTCAAGGTCATCGCCCAGGGTTCGATTTCTGACCTAAGACAATTGCACAGGGAGCCTCTTGCCCAAGGCTAACGAATAACAGAATCCCATTGTTTGATCCCACCCCGTCGGGCTCCCGAGGCCATGTTCTCCCAAGGTCACGGGCTACCAGCAGCTGTCTGCTGACCCTCTGTGCCCATCTGTGGCTCATGAGCGGGGTGCACCCCGTGTGCTTTTCTCTTCTAGCAGTCCCAGCCATCAAGACGGAGCCCAGCGATGAATATGACCCCACCTTGATCTGTAGCTCCGCCCATGGGGGCCTGGGGAGCCAGCCTTACTACCCACAGCACCCAATAGTGGCCGAGTCCCCCTCCTGCCTCGTGGCCACCATGGCTCCCTGCCAGCAATTCCGCTCGGGGCTCTCGTCCCCCGACGCCCGCTACCAGCAGCAGAACCCGGCGGCTGTCCTGTACCAGCGCAGCAAGAGCCTGAGCCCCACCCTGCTGGGCTACCAGCAGCCGGCCCTCATGGCCGCCCCCCTGTCCCTCACGGATGCGCACTGCTCCGTGCTGATGCATACCGGCTCCCAGGGCCAGAGCTCGGCTCTGCTCCACTCTTCCCCGGCCAACCAGCAGGCCTCGCCGGTGATCCACTACTCGCCTACCAACCAGCAGCTGCGCTGCGGGAGTCACCAGGAGATTCAGCACATCATGTACTGCGAGAATTTCCCACCCGGCACCACCAGGCCCGGCCCGCCCCCTGTCAGTCAAGGTCAGAGGCTGAGCCCGGGGTCCTACCCCACGGTCATTCAGCAGCAGAATGCCACAAGCCAAAGAGCCGCCAAAAATGGACCCCCGGTCAGTGACCAAAAGGAAGTATTACCCACAGGAGTGACAATCAAACAGGAGCAGAACTTGGATCAGACCTATCTGGATGACGGTAAGATGCTCGTTTTTCTTATCGCCCATAGAGACAGTGCCCAGATCATCACCCGACAAGTGTTCTGTATGGCCTGGGTGTCCTCCTTCACCTCTTTGGGCCTCAGTGTTCCCTTTTCAATTGAAGGGGTTGAATAAGATAACACTTAAGGTCTCCCCCAGGTCTGTAAATGAAACATTTCCCAGCAGATGGGTGGATGGTAAGAGTTTTTAGATACCCCCACCCCCTACAACCAAGAGCAAATGAGAGCAGTTCTGGCCGCAGGACTGTCCCCTGGGTCACAAACTAGGTCAGTTTAACTGCTTCCACTCACTTTCCATTTGCCAAGTTTAGACCAAGCCTAGGAAAACAGAAAGGAAGGAAAGCTAACTTTTTATTCCTGTAGAGAAAAAAACCCCCATGTTATAACTCTCTTTTGTGTCTTGGGGGGTGGGGCGGGGAAAGAGAAGGAGAAAGCTCATTGAAAAGTGGCTCTGTGAGAAGGCGGCATGAATGAGGGGCTTGCGGGCAGACTGCGGGCATCTCTCTGCCATGTGCCAGCGGAACAGAGAAGCACATTGATGGGAGGGAAGCGGGGGGCTTCCGCTGTGGCGAGCCCGGCCGCTGGGGTGGTTGGGCCAAGGAAAGGAGCAGAGGAGGCTTTGTGAGTGTGTGTAGGTGCCTGTGTGTGTTGGCGCGCGGCCCAGCTGGGGGTCGTCTTGTTGGAGTGGCTATGTGTGTGACATTGGTCCGTGATTCCGGGCGTGTTGGCAGGACTTCCCTGGGATCAGCCAGGTGCGGCCGAAGGACCGAGAGGGCGGGGCAGGCAGAGCAGCCTTCCCCTGGGGCTCCAGGGGGAAAAGCAGGTGGTTTGGGCTTCTTACGGGAGAAGGGGAACCTATACCACTGGCCGCTATCCGCAGCTCCAGCCTCACGCCGTAGAGGCAGTGGCGTCTGATATACCCTGGAACCTCGGTTATTTAGGAAAACTTACTCTCAGGAACCCAGCCAAGGAGTAGGAAATATGACAAAAAGCTACAAAATGGCCGTGAGTTGTCATAAAGATCGGGAACTCCGTATCAGACACTCGAGTGGCAGGAATCCTTCGGTGCTTCCTCAGAGACTGTTGACTTTTATTTTATGCAGAGTTTCGATGATCTGGGTTATCTGGGGGTACTGTGACTTCTAGTCGTTTCCATGTTCAGTCAAACTATTAAAAACTTCTCTCAAATGTGTCAAGCAGAGATCTCTAGGGCCACTTTAGCACAAGCAAACTGTCCTTGTGCCCATGAGGTC
>NW_011897089.1:0-841 GCF_000151845.1 Pteropus vampyrus | reverse complement strand
CTGTCCGGGCCTCGGTTTTTTCTGGGAACTCCACAATGCAACTTCTACTTTCCCCGCTCCAAGGGCTTGAGATATTTTCAAAAAGCCTCTTTCTGAACTAGCGAAATAAGTGGTATTCCGGGGCAAAACGCATCCTGGCTCGTCCCTCTCCTGATGTCCCCCCGCCCACCCCACATCAGGCACTTGTTCATAGTTCCGAAATGTGCGCTTTGCACATGCACTCGCTCTGCTCCCTCGTCTCCTGCTGTAACTAGTGTCCTGTTCTAAAGCCCCTGGTTGTATCTGGAAAACACCAAGGGCTCCCAGCAGTCACGTGATTCCGTGAACGGATACCTCCCTCCCTCCCTGCCCCCTCCATTCCTCTCTCCTCCCATCCCTCCCTGCCCTTGGCTCTCCCCCCTTCCCCCTTCCCCCTCCATCCCTGTGACCCTCCTCTCCACCCTGCCCAACCTCCGTTCCTCTCACCCGCAGGGATTTAGGGGTTGCCTTCTCGGTGGCCAGCACTGTCCCGGGACTCTGGGAACAGACTGGTGAACAGGTCGAGTGAAATCCTTGCTCTCGTGGGGTACTTTTGGTAGCGTTAGACATTGGCGCATAAGGGAATGACAAAGCATATTTCAGATGGTGGTACAAGCCAGGCGGGAGATCACACAGGGTTTGGACGGAGCTAGAGTGTGGCCGGGTGGGGTGGCGCTGGCCCCCCTCAGACCAAGTGCACAGAAAGGCAGCCCCGAGGAGGTGGTTTCGGGGAGATCCGAGGGAAGGGTGTTTCGGGGGTGGGAATGGCAGGCGGCAGAGGCAGTGAGGTCAGAGGATGGGCTGGCGACGCCAGTTTTTGGCA
>NW_011897088.1:0-5831 GCF_000151845.1 Pteropus vampyrus | reverse complement strand
AGAGTGCTACAATCTCAATTTGTTTCCCAGATCATCAATCTCTGCTCATCATCTAGCCACCTGGAATCAACCTCAACACTTTATTTTCTCTCATTCTATCAACTCCTATATCTGATTGGTCAATAATCCAACACTTCCATCTCAGCCAGATGCCCTTATAAGATATAGTTAAATGTCTAAATTTCCTGAAATATGAATGTATCTAACAAAAATTGGTATGTCTGATACGTTTATTTTCTGTTAAAAGCTTTAATTATATAAATGATATATATTATGATTAATATTTTGGTATCAATGAAATGTGGCATGTATATATGTATGTATTTATGTTGGTGTATGTACCTATACACTTAGAACTAATAATGTTATGGTTAATAATACTTTATTATAATTATCTTGTGTATTTGTTTACAACCAATCAACGGAATAACAAATGTCTTCTAACTTAGTGACCACTGTTGGACCTCAGTGAGCATCTTCCCAATACTCTGTCATATTTTTCCTTTAGAAAATCAGATGTACCTCTTAGGGAAAAACTACACCCAGGCTCCAGGGAAATATGGATAGTGAAGAAATGGAGAAAAGGGAAATCTAGGCATATCTATTTCTTTATTAAGCACTGTTAAATTTTTACACCTTACAGAGATTCAGGAATATTAAATTATATGTAGCTTTTATTGATCTTTCTTGGCCGTTATTGCTTCAAAATAGGGAGCAGTTTAGGGCTAATCAGTACCTTCAGGGACTGATATAAGAAATGTGTGCCTTAATAGGCCCACGGGTATCAGTGTCTTTAGAAACAATTTCATCAGAACATATAACATTTTGACACCATAGAGTAGTGATGTTTCATGACCTCTTCTTTTAAAATTTTACTGCAATTCTGTTTATCTACTGAATTAGCCAGATGCATGTCCTGGAAAAAGGAAAATGAAAGATAATATATACTTTTTTATTTCTATTAAAGGTTTATATTTAAACAATAGAGTTATTCTCAATAGGCAATTTATACGTAATGACTGAGTGAAAAAAACATGGTCCAAGATTACACTAGTTTAGTCATTCGGGGCAGATAGCTTCCAACTGTCACCGCATTTACCCAAGACAGTCCAGCAACAAGAGTGAGGGCTAAAGATCTTGGCTGACTTACTTAGCAGCTGTGTGACTTCCATCAAGTTATTTAGCCTCTCTGTGCCTCACTTTCATCCATTGCAGGACAGGGATAAAACAAACCACTTCACCAGACTTTTGTGAGGATTAAATGAGATAATCCAGCAAAGTACTTGCCCATTTCTTATAAGTATTCAATTAACCTTAGCTATATTGCACTTGATACTATTACTATTCAGCAATGTTATAAAATAGGTTCAATCATCAGGTAATCAGTAAATACTATTATCTGGCATAGTATCAGTGGATACTATTTGTGACATATACACATAGTATGTTTGTCTCAAAATTACAAATTCTGTGAAGATTTTTGGAATGGTAAAGGCAGCGTTTCCCAAATCATATTCTATATGAAGAATGTGTCCAATAGCTAAGTGACCATGACTTCATGGAACATTAAAACTAAAGAATCACTGTTTACAATTTTTTTTTTTTTTGGTTAAAATCGAGAAAGCTGTAAAGCATGCCATCTTGGAGACTGGAACTACACATTATTATATTAAAGGATAATGAGAGGCCCACAGGAAAGATACCTGGTTTCTTTGCTTCTTTCAGAAGCTCTAAGCATATTTAACCAGAGAATTCTTTTACCACAGAATTTCTATTAAATTTTTAATTTACATACTAAGACACTATTCTCTGGGGTCCTAACGAGAACCATGCAGGTGATGTAAATATGCAGTGGATAAGGTATAGAAAAAAAAAAAAGAAAAGATACCAACATGGTATGAAGAAGGATTACCATTTCTTCCTGGCACTGCAAAAGAAAAGCAGCAAGACAAACTGGATTATGAATGGCGGCAGAGCCGGGCTATGCATCAGGGAGACAAGGCGTGCTGGTGGGAGCTGTGCAAACTGGAGGCCGCATGCCCTGCTAACATGGACTGCTGACCATTTCTATGTAACCAGATCTTCTGTTTCTTTTCCATAAAATCTATAATTTCATCCATACGAACGGTCACCATATTTTTTTTCATATTTGCATCACAGATGCTTACATAGCTCATATTTGTAGGGACAATTAAACACTTCTATATGCTGGATGAAGTCCTCTAGCCAACAATTTGTGACTTTTGGCATAGGGTTCAGGTCCAAACTATGATCTCTAATACATATGAACCATTTAGCTAATGGCTAAAAGTTTTGTCTCATAGCAACACTGTGAGGAAGGAATTATTATGCTCTTTCCTGATAAGGAGATCAACTTATACATAGGTGAGGTAACCTGCTCAAATTCACAGAACTAGCAGGTGGAAGAGCTTGGCCCGTACTTGTCCATTCCTGAGTGCACATTATGTATTAGTACACTTTCCATGTCCCACATAAAAGCATACATCTGTTCTTCTGTAGGATGTGGAACTCGGGGGTGGGGGGAGGGGAGAATGTTGACATTGATTGCTTGTACTCCTTCAGTCTCTCTTATTCAGAGATGAGGCAGCTCTCATTAAATGATTTACTTTTTAAATGAAAATGTCACCCAGACTTCTGTTTGTGGAATTGTACCATATATTACCTTACATGGTAATAGAATTTTTGTCTCAGGTCCTCAACTTGAAAAATATATTTGAATTTCTAATCCTTGCTTTCTAACGCTTGTGAAAATTTTGTTCTGAGTAATTATAGACACAGAAACCCTGAAGTGAACAAAGTCCTTATTTCTCTAGATCAGGAGTTGGTAAATTGCTTCATAAACCAAATCTGGCTCGCTGCCTGATTTTGTAAATCAAGCTTTATTGATACATAGCTATGCCCATTTGTTAATATATTACCTATGGCCACTTTATGCTACCACAGCAGAGTTGAATGGTGTGATAGAGACTATATGGCTCACAAGACGAAAATATTTACTGTGGCCTGTACAGGATAAGTCTGCCAACTTCTGCTCCAGATATTCTAATTTTTTATACTAGGAACAAAATCAGACAATCATAGCCGTCTGTCCTCAGAGATCACTCTTTACTGACCTTCAGACAATTGCTTTTTACTGAGTTCCATGTTTCTGTCACCCACAGCCTCACATTAAATATAGATAAAATGTAGATAATAAGAAAAGTGCCTACAATAATTGTTACTGTATTCACTGGAGGGATTTTATTGAGGATGTTAACCTCATCATGGTGCTCCCTATGAGAACAATGCATCTATAGTTGGAATATAAAAAATCATGGTTTTTTTTCTTGTCCTCATGAGGAATTAGTTAGCATTAATAGCATGGACATTTCAAATCCTATAAATAATTTGTTTTATCTTTTCTTTAGAAGCTAGAAATTTTAAAGCTAAAACTGCAATTTTCTAACTTACATTGCTGAGCACACATTTCAACTTACTGAATTTACCCTTGGTTTCATTTTACCTTCCTTGTTTTACTCACTTTTATCCTGGTTTCTTTATCCACTTCATGTTATTGCAGTGTGTGCATTATTTCAGCCATACTTTATCTTTTTAAATTAAGATTGGACATAAATAAATAAGAGTATCAGTTATGTAGGAAAAGACCTGAAAGAAAAGTCGCTTGCACCTTCTGTCCCTGTCACAGGAATCTATCCCTATGATTGCATCATGCCCTATCCCCAGGGTTCAGTTTAAAGCTCCGGAAAATAAGAAGGAAAGAAAATACTCTGACCCCACAAAGACCTCAGCTGAAAAAAATCTGCAGCTGTGTACAGGGCTGTATCCTGAGGAAAAAGAGCACTGCCATCCCTAAGCTAGTTAGAACACATCCCAAGGTGTGGTATTCTCCTCCTGATAGTTTTAAAGACTTTTATATAGAGAGCCAATGAAATTTAGGACAGAGCACATGCTGTCATGGCAGCTTTATATGGCAATGCAACATAAAGTTGAAGGGTTGATGATGCCAACATAGAATTATATTGATGGTACTAAAAATCAGAACAAAGTAGAACACAGAGAGATGTTCAGGTCAACTCTCTGTCTTATTACCAAATAAAATATGTAGGATAGTGTTGACCATTCTGGGCTGCATCTTGCTTCCTGGGCAATCCAAAGCATTGAGAGAGATGCTATCAAAGGTCTCAGAGAGATCACCTGGGAAGAACTGCTTTGACTTTTGCTTAGATATGTTATCAGTACTTCTGAACTGTTAGCCTCACTATGGTATGTAAATGCATTGATATTGGTTTTCCACTATAGCTACCTGGAGAATTTTTCTATGAAATGTTTTTTCTACCTTAACCAAAATGGGATTCACTTCTAATTTAGTGTAGGAAAGAAAGCAACTGACTCACCCCCAACCTCCCACCTCATAACATAATGAAAAGGTAAAGAATTGGAAAGGTAAATAGTTGTTCAAGCCAAGAAAGCATTTTATACCTAATCACTATATGAAATAAAATAGAGCTCCTACGTTCTCTCGTGTAAATAGTTCCAAATATTTCCATATGGAAGTCTGTTTTTAAGTCCTACTTAATGTTTTTAAAAAAAATTATTATTTTTCTATTTCATTGATAAGAAGTAATAATTAAGTAGTAACTGATAAAGTTAAATAATACCTGGATTTTTATGATTTTCGTTTAGTTCGATCTTTAAACATGAATCTATAACAGCTATAGTTACATGTAGCTGGCACTCAATATTTAGAAAACCATCAAGCTTACAACTTGCCACATGTTTTGGTGATAGAAATATCTGTTTCCCAGCTTTTTCTTGAAGTACTACTGTCTTATTCTCTGATAAAATTACTTAAGGCTCAAATCCAGCTTTCTACTAGATATTCACACGAAAACAGTGTTATTTACTTCAACTATATTTTTACAGCCAAGTTTTTAGGATTCTTCATAAAAGAGCCAGAATGAAAACATCCTTAATTCAGCTATTCTTAAATGATAATAAACTATTACCACATAAGTTACAATACCACGTCATATTCATTAACATTACATACACATCTCAGAAGCTTGCTGATCTCATGATAGCCTATTATGACCTCAAAGGAGATCTCTTGGTAACAAAGATGAAATGTGCTGACAAAATCTATCCATAAACCAAAAGGTACAAAAAGTGCATGAACTGCTTTACAACACAGCTAGAGGGACTTCTTAGTGCAAACTTGCTGCAGGCACTGCAGATGGAGTAGTAAAGATACATGGTAGTCTCTAACATACTCTTTTATATAATCTCCATTTTCTTACTAA
The DNA here is from genome assembly GCF_000151845.1 of Pteropus vampyrus. Lineage (NCBI taxonomy): Eukaryota > Metazoa > Chordata > Mammalia > Chiroptera > Pteropodidae > Pteropus > Pteropus vampyrus. Next base: position 510 of record NW_011897088.1, on the reverse strand, counting down.
TAATCAAAAAAAAAAAAAAAAGGCCTCAGTGCAATATGTGAAGAATAATAATTTGTCTGAATAACTGATATCATTCCGATAAGAACATTGTTGCTGATTTTAAAGAGCTATAACATGTTTTTAAAAATTATTTAGGGAAAACATGCAGCTATCTTTCTAACTCTAATAAAAATATAATTTTTGTATAAAAATAGATATTCCATAGAAAATTCTGTGCTTTCAATATATATTTCTATGCTAGTTTGGAATATTTAAAAGATACATAGCACACTAAGACACCAAAGTTATTAAAAACAAAAAATTGAGCGACAATAATTTTAAAAGTAAATATGCAGGCATATCATAGGTTTAAAGGCAGCTTGCTACATAAAATAATGGTATATCTTATCATTGATGGTATCTTAGAATCCATAATATATATGCCTTCATCATATAGTCAACTTCAGTTTATCCATTTTCAAAATTTTTCAATGGTTACATTTCTGATTCTATCTATGAAGCATTAAAATA
>NW_011897087.1:4283-4633 GCF_000151845.1 Pteropus vampyrus | reverse complement strand
TTAGAAGCAATTTCAATTAGCCACAAGGTGTGGCCCGGGGCCAGGAGGAGCTGAGCTCTGGGTCAGCCGTCAGCGCGTCGGTGACAACCCTCCCCCTGTGGCAGTGCAGCAGAGACAGGCAGAGCGCGGCCTCTGGTGAGGCTCAAAGCCACGTGCAGTACGAGGGCGTGTGACCTGTGAGCAGAAGGCCTACCTTCCTCCCGGGCGTGCTGGATGAACATGCCGATGACGGAGCTGATGTTCTTCACGGCAGACGGAAACCCTTCCTTCAAGCCCAGCTGGCCTAACCGACCTGCGGAAGAATGAACCAAATATAAATGATCTTTGGTTAAACGGTGATTAACTTTTCA
>NW_011897087.1:0-1328 GCF_000151845.1 Pteropus vampyrus | reverse complement strand
AATTGGGACAACCAGCCAAATCTGCTGAGCAGTCACACAGGGGACTGGAGGAGACCCGCACGGGCCGACCCTCTACCAGAGAGAGCAGCTGGCTCTGCAGGGAGCTAGAGTCGGCCACTGGAAACGGCCTTCCGCCCTCGCTTCCTGTCACAACCAATAAACACAAAAGCGACAACCAGTGCGACAGTGACGGCAACAATCAGATGTTTTATAAATGCGACTTTAAAAAGCACCAGATTCTTTTGAAAATTCCATAGATGTCCCATCTAGGTCAACACGTGTATTTATAGACTTAACCTCTCTCTTAATTTCTTAAATTCTCAAAAAGGTTTTGCGATTTAAGAAGAATTAGTTCAAAGTATGAACATTCTTTCCTGAATCCATAAGAGAAGCTACTTGAAACCAGAATTTCCAGTAATACAGATGCCACCTCACTGCTGAAAATGCCATCGCCGGCTCTCCTGTGTCCTTACTGGTTCCTGTTTGGGGTGGAAACTGTTCTTCAGGGCACCCTGAACTGAGAAACTCAGCAAAAAACGCCCCGGGAAAGCACCGCCCCGAGCAGCTCGCTCGCTCCCCTTCCCGGGCCTGCGTCCATCTTCGCACGGACCTCGTCTCCTGCCCACGCTGTCACGTTTGCTAACGTGACTCCAAGTGTATTTCTGATGATTTACAGTGAAAATTAGATGTCGACCGTAAAACCTATCTGTGGTCTTGAACTGTTTTATAGATTTACTCAGCACAATGTTTCTACGTTTGCACGTAAAGTAGGCACAGACGGGGATGTGTATTTGCTGACACGGTAACCAAAATCCACATTTTCTACTGTGATCGATTTTTAAGGCTGACTTATATAAGTGAAATACTCTCAAACTTTGAGTGGAATTGCCTTGGAGTTTTAATTAATTAAACTACAAAGACACTTACGGGTCATGATAACTACTCTCAAGGACCTAAAGGGCCTGACTGCAGAAAGCGGGTGGACCCTGGGCTGGACCCAGGGGCATACAGCACGTGCTGCAGACACAAAGGACAGCGCAGCGGAGCACTGGTGACCAGCACTGACGCCACCACTGACGTCTCTGCAGAGCCTGTATGGCAGCCTGGCAGAGGTGAGGCGGAGGGAAAGAGGCGCTAGGGAGGCGCGGAACCAAATGGCCACTGAGATCCTTCTTGGGTCTGAGATGACAAAGAATCTGTTTCATTGAAAATATTTTTAAACAACGGTTTTAATTTCTGTATATTCAGCTTAGAAAAAAACAAAACAAAACTAGGTCCCAGTGATGGAAGTACATAGAGCAATGCTTACTAGGCAAGGGGGAAAAAAG
>NW_011897086.1:1817-2129 GCF_000151845.1 Pteropus vampyrus | reverse complement strand
TCCTTCTCTTTGCTTGTTTGCTTCCAGATTTTACATACACTGTGGTTCCCTTTTAAATCCTCCTTTTATTATATTTATGATGTATTATACTCCTTCGGTATTCTTACTTTAAGCTACTTAAAACATTTTACATTTTATTGGCATCTAGCTTTCTCTTTAAGCAGCTGTGCTCTTAACCTGCCATGTCTGCATCTGTTTCGGCTAGCTCACATGAACTATACACGTTTTCATCCAAAACTGTTTTCTTTTTTCTTTAATGCTCATTTCTTCCCATATTCAAAAAAATTAGCAAAGGCTGTATATGCATAGATT